>NC_046167.1:13750265-13760867 GCF_011064425.1 Rattus rattus | reverse complement strand
AATGGATATCAGTCCAGCATAAAGGCTATCATTTCTTGAACATCTTACTTGGTGGACCTGAGCAGTAGATGCTCATAGGCTAAGAAGGTTCTCACAGTCTTCAGCAGGGGCTCCAGATGGTAATTTACAGGTTGTGGAATCTTACTGTGTCTGCATCATCCCTCAGACTGGCACTTTACACAGCCACTGCTTCAGTGCCCATGTCCTCTGGGTCTGCTACACCCTGGAGAAGCCCCATGCTGTAAACACACTGCACCCTACCCCTACTCCACATTGTCACCAGAAGGCCAAGTTTACAATGTTTACAAATCATCACTTCTGCCATAGGTCTGGAACTCCTCCTCACTGTTTTCTGTTTGAATGAATTTGGAGTGGCCCCACCATGTAGCTAGATGCCAGAGTCTGTAAAATGGGAGCCACTTAGAAACCCACCCTCTCCTTACCCTGTGCATACAACAGTTACTCACCTACAAAGATGCTCTTCATCTCTCTACATCCTCATGACCATCCCATCACAACCAAGGTCACGATCACTCTCATCTTCCACTGAACTATAGCATACTGCTCCCCATCTACCCAGTTCCCACGATGAAGCTAGTGAGAAACACACAGTGTGTCCTTTTCCTATCACTATAGAGGATATGCAAAATGGCTTCTCAGTCTGCCTCCAGCTTTTCTATCTGCCTGTTGCCCTGTGGTTTGTCACTGACTCTGGATGCCTCTGAGATGTTACGAGGTCGTATGATCTCAACATAGTTTTCCTCCCTGCCTCCCCTGCATGGTTGTCTGATACTCAGCCTTCATATGGGTCAACTTAGAGGTCCTTTATAGACAGTGAGAAGCAGCCACCACATGACAATGAGGTTTACTTCACCTATGACATCATCCCTGTCCTTTGCTGTAAGCTTTGCCTATAATTTTAAAATTGGAAAAGGCAGCGACTTGTCTGGCCACAGTGCACTGTGTAGTCCATAACAGAGCAGAGCATTACCATTTGACAGAATGAAGCATCTTATCTTTCTTAAGCCTCTAAACTAAAACAGCCAACACAATAAGACGGCTGAGACATTTAAAACCAATATTTCATTTCAAGTACTATTTTCCTTTAGATTGTGGTTCTCATTTCTTATTGCCATCCTTATTCTTTGCAGTCATTTTTGATAGGGTTGCCATACTGAATGCTTCCCGGATGCCTGCATAGTCTACAAGTCAACTCTTGTCTGTTTTGGGCAACGCCACCCTTTGTGTCAGAGTCTATCCAAGTCTTTCCAGGGGACTTTAGACTAAGATGAGTCTCAGGCCTAAGTGGATTCGAGTGAAATGTCATCTGTGGGGCTGGGAGCAGAAACAGCTCATCCTGTGTACAGAGAAATCTGGTCTGGAGAGAGAGGGGAACAAGGAAAAGGGGGAAGAGAAAAGGCTGGGCGGGAAGGGTAGGAGAGAGGAGGTGGTGAGAAGGGAAGAAGATGGGAAGGAATATAGAGTAAGAGGAGGGAGAAGGAGCATGAGGTGAAAAAGAGGGGGAGAATGGAGAGGAGAGGGGAGGAGAAACTAGAGGGGGAGGGAGAGGTGAATAAAGGGGAGGAGAGAAGAGGGAAGTTAGGGGAATGAGAGGAGGGAAAGAGGCTATGGGGGAGGGGAGATGAAAGGAAGAAAGTGGAGGAGAGGACAGAGGGAAGAGAGGGGAGGAGAAAAGAGGACAGGGCCAAGCAGAGAAGGAAGAAGAGAAAGCAGAGGAGAGTGAAGGGAGGGAAGATGGCAACAGTCCCAGGGTCTGGTGAGCTCCTCCTTTGTGTTGCCTTGAGATTGCTTTCATCTAAAAATCAGTTATTTATTTGTCTGTGTGTGTGTGCGCGCGCACCTGTATGCCCATGTGTGTGTGGGATAGCATACATATAGAGGTCAGGACGTAACTTGAGATAATCCTTTAACCTCTTATAAATACTTACAAAGTTTACAACACACTTTATACTGTGAGAGTGCATTTTAAATGAAATGAAACTTTGTAAAAACATCATTTTGACTACTCAGATAATTTCCAATAATTGTAGGCCCGTGCCTTTAAACTGATGAGCCTTCCTCTCTCAGTTCTTCTGATGAGCCTGTAGCCTGCAGGACATTCATACCTTACATTGGTAGCAACAACACAAAAATGATCTGGAAGAAAAGAGCCGCTGCTTAGCCTGTTATCCTTGTCTTGAGAAAGGAAATACAGGAGCTTAGAGAAAACATTCTTGCCAGCAAAGACTCTGAAGCATGGTTTGGAAAATAGAGTGCTAGGTTCAAAACTCAATCCCTAGCCTCTTCCAGCATTGACAAATCAAAGTGTCCAAGGGACGCCATCTCTTCAGCTTTTATGCACAGGCCCAGTAAGTACCTGACAGGCCTGCTAAGTTTCAAAACCTGAGTCTAAATCCTATTACCCAACAACTCATCCCAGGT
This sequence comes from Rattus rattus, assembly GCF_011064425.1. Lineage (NCBI taxonomy): Eukaryota > Metazoa > Chordata > Mammalia > Rodentia > Muridae > Rattus > Rattus rattus. Next base: position 13,758,425 of record NC_046167.1, on the reverse strand, counting down.
AGAACGTGAAGGCCATACTGCACTTTGGAACTGAAGAGACACAGGGAAGGTCCTCCCATGTCCTGCTCATTGGGAAGGAACACAATCAGATGGAACAGCTGTTTCTGTGTTACCCTCGTTTGGCCCTTGTTCAGCCTTCACAGGGAGTGGTGCACTGGCTGGTAGATTGACACATCCTCTGCTTCTCTGCCCTGTAGAAAGCACAGCCATTCTGATCACCGAGTTCCCTGTCACTACCAGTGGGGAAAGGATGTTTATGACAGACATAATGAATGACCATAACTCTCTAAACAAACTGAAATCCCAACACATGAGTTGGATTTCATTAATCACCTTGACATACTTGGAACAGTAACAACATGAAGGACGTAGAATTTTTAATTAATCAAAACTAGAAGATGTTATGTAGTAGACCCTTCTCCCCATCAAAGTATTGACCATCGTTCATTAGTATTGTATAGCTTAAGAGTACAGACTTAACTAAGGCTTTTGGGCATTGCTACAGCAATTAACACACAGCATAGTGCTGCTGTGGAAAGTTTCTGGAAAATTTATGATAATATGTTGTGTTATCTTGTTTTGCCTAATTACAGAAGAGAAAACAAAAGCCAGACAAGGGAAATTACGGATGTAGTCTTGTGCATCAGCCTACTGAACCACTCCCCCAAACCGGAGATCCATCTCTAGATGGAAAATCCCCAATTCGGGGAAAGAATGGTGAAAGGGTCAGGTTTTAATAAATACAGTTGTCCATCCAGTATTCAAGTATTCATGGTTTCTAAGATTTATTAAAACCATCTTTTAAAAAACCAGCATAAAAGTGACCAATGAATCACGAAGCCAAAAAGTCCAATGCTCTCCACTAAATGTTCTGATTACCAAGTTAATCGTTTAGGACGAACCCATACTTTTTACATGGCATCTGCAAAATGTAAAGTATCTATTTAAGCTGTGTAGTCACCACACACTCTCACTATGAAAATGCCAATCAAGAAGAGCTCATGTTTCCGATCATGAACCATTTCTCTCTTTTTCTACTTTAAAATAATCACACTGTCTTTGGAACAGCCAGGAATATGGTTGGAAAATACACTCTGAAAACATACAACTTACAACAAAAAAAAATTGAGGTTATACTCTAATAGTAACTCTGAGCTTAAAAAGGAATAACAGGTTAAACTAAATTACTTTAGACAAGTGTCTAAAGCCAGCTGAATGTCAGTGGAGACCACATGACTTTGGGTTTTCAATGAAAACTTGGGTTGCATAGTTGACAAGCTTTATGTCCAAGGCAGCTTTGAAAGCCATCTTGCCTTTCTAACCGTGTCTCTTGACTATAAAGGAACTGTTTGTTTTGCCTTAAATACTTGTGAAAGTCACTCTGGAATCATACCAAAGAAAGCCTGTGCCATGTTAAATTTGACCTTCGTCTTTTATGAGAGAAATGCCTTTGCATAATGTGTTTTCCAGAGGAGGGACCATTGCCAGGAAACAAGTACTCATGTGGGAAAAGACGGAGAACCTTACCTGGGTAATCATTCTTGTCTATGTCTGCGTCTCCTCTTAGAGAAAAGCCGAATCCAGAAGGGATGGTCTGTGACCCCCATATTCCTTGCAGAACTTGGGAAGGCTTGCTGTGCAAGCCTCTGGCGTTTCCATTGTAAATGAGGACTTTACCTCTTTGATCCTTGCCTGCGAAGGGCACACCGATGGCAATATCTACAGAGGACACAAAATCAGATTTGAAAAGAAAGAGGGAAATTTTAAGAAAGATTTAGTACAATCTAAAGGCAATGCCACAAGGCCCAAATGGCTCATTCTATATCCCAGAGGTTTCTAGAGTGCGGTGGCAACACAGAAGAATGTCATGCCTTTGTCGTCACGATGAGTGTGTGCTGCGAGTGTGCAAGGTACTCAATGGCAAAGCCAATGAGACACTCGAAGACCCTGGTGTTTGGAAAGTTTGTAGTTGGGGGGGACTATGAATAGAGACACAATTAAGGAAATATTGAAAGCAAGAAATGGTGTACTAAATGTTTTTTTTTTAAATACTGGCACAATGGAACATCATTTTAGACTAGGTAGTCAGACAAGTTGTCACTTGAAACTGAAATCTGAGGTCACAAGGAATCAAGCATGAGGCAACTTAAAGGAAGAGCTCTGCTCCCCTTTCAGGAGAAGTAGCTGACTTATAAAGATCCAGAGGTGGAAGCAGCAGAGCCAAGTTGGGAGCCAGAGAAGTCAGAGGACTATCTACATGGGACCTCAACGATGAGAGGCATAGCTAGGCCCTGCCGTATTAACATATGGAGGCTCGTGGGCCGAGGAACGCACTGTTGTAAGAGTTCCTTCTTTCAAAAAATACAATCCAAAGCTCCATCCCTATGAACTGCTTATTTAATTGTTTCCTAATCTAATCAACGAGAGGAAGCCCATTTTATAATTAAGAGTACTAGGAAACCCAGAGAGAGCCAGCTCTCCCTCCAATAAAACAACTATCTTCTGTAGTATGAATTATCAGGATTGTCCTGAATACTAAATAGAGACTTTCGTAGTTTGAAAAGTCACCAATGGCAACATACAAGTTAACCAAAGGAGGAGGAGTCTCTTTTGCTGGTGAAATGTCTCACAGCAGGTTGCTATTGGGACAACACTGAATGAATCGGGACTCGTTTGTCTTTGAGAATTATACGATAGTGAGGAAAATTATGAATTCACGTCTACTGGCTTGCCCAAGATATATACTCTAGCAACTCAGAAAAAATGAATTCAGTAGTGAATAAAAACACTGTCATGTGTTTGGTAGCAAGGAGTGCTTTCTTCACTCCAAGTCCTTGACTCTCCAGCTGTCCCCAAGTTTAAGCCCAGCTAGCTTGGCGACGTTTTGCTTGTTTTGTACTCCCAAACACCAAAGCCCAGAGATTCTTCTCTTAGCTTTAAAGAATGTCAGAACTGGTTCAAGGAGGAAAAACAACCAGAAAATAGGATGAGAAAGGTAACGCATAACTTGACAATATGAATTCCCTGGGATGATCGTTTTAGACAGCAACAAGTCAGGTTATTTCATGGGGACCGTGTTTTTCATTCTCTCAGAACACAGCCTCTGACACGAGCTTGGTTCTCTTCTTCCATTCTAGGGCTTGCGTCAAGAGCCTTGCTCACGCTAGGCAGACGGCCCACTGCTGACTCGTGTTCTTGAACCGAGCGTGTATAACGGTTTATAGGACTCTAACAATGACTAGCTGCTGAGACTTTTATTTCAAAAGAAATTTTGAGTCTGAAACACTTGGTACTGGTGCATGTGAATATCCATCTGATGGGAATCCTCCCTATGCTAGTTAAATCCAGAAAAATCCCTCTTACAGCTTCCCCTTCGAATGACAAACACATTGTGCTTTGGTTCGTCACTCACATGTCCCCAAAATGTATGCGAATTTCGATGTGAGCATGCAGTATTCTCTGAGTCTATGTCTAGGAAGCATGTATGGATTTCTTACTTAAATAACCACAAGCTCCAAATAAGGATCATCTTGCAAACATGGAAAGGACCTTTAAAATGACATTTACAGACCAAGAATGGGCCAGTATAAACATGCAAAACTATGTGCTTGCTACCATAGCAACATGTAAACATCTCCAATCTATTCATATGAAAATTTTTACAGCTCTCACGTCACCAATGAGAGATTGCAGGAGAAAATCTCCATGCAGTATCTTAATTAATCAAAACTTACAAACTTAAATTTGCCTTGAGATTTTTCAGAATTTATTGAGTCAACAATAATAACTGGGTCCCCCAACTAAGAATCTTTTAAATGGCCATAGCTTCCTTCTTGCAATGGTAGCATGGCACTGAGGGGCAAGCGAGTCCCACACATGGCTCTAACTCACCATTGTATCCATCTTGGTTCAGGTCCCCCAAGTGGGCCACAGAACTACCAAATCTCCCAAAAGTCTCTGTGCCGGTGAGGACCTGTGGGTCTTGGAAGAGGAGGGCACTCACTTGTAGGTACAGGTAGACCTGCCCCACTTCTCTAGGGTTACTTTCAAATTCTCGCTCCATAAAGAGAGGTGCCCCGACCAATATGTCATCCATGCTGCAGGGAACGGAGAGAGGGAACAGTCAAGAACTGGCATTCAAGGTTCTCTGGAGTATTTGTAATCCACCAGATAAGGATGTTTCCGTTGCTCTGTTTCCTTTTCTGAGGGTCATTTTACAATCATCAGATTTCTTTCATAGCTTTATTGTGTCTACAAAGCAGAATGCTGAAGAAATTAAAACTTGTTAAGTCACCATGTTGAACTTTCCAACTATGCAAGGAATGTCTAAGAAACCACAGACATTTTGTCCTTTCTGTCTTTTTAATGCATTTCCAGAAAGTTGAGTCACACGTGGAAAACACATCAAACCTGAGCACGTTCTGTTTCATTGAGGACTTGAGAGTTTGTGCGTAATTTATTGAGCTGACCCCGACTTCTTGCAATAATAAGATTTCAAATAATTTTTGTCCTGTCTGTCCTCTGGTTAAATAAGAGAGGCCAGAGAAGTAATTAATGCTGGCTGGAAAACAAATTCTTATTCCTGATGAAGTATGCAGTCATCCTGTGTACGTCATAGCAAGAGGCTAATAACATATTTTTTAGACTTAGATTTAGAGATGAGCTGTGACAACCATAAGGATAAAAACCAAAAGTCACTGGAGGTGTCCTCATCACAGAGGTAGATAGCACAGAGTGGGCAGGATGGGAAATTTTCTGTTTTGTCAGGAGACTTCTAAAGTATTTGATTTTAATTTTCCAAAGTTTTAAGAAAGTTCCTAGTAACAAAAATACATACTTTGACCTCTGCTGACCTCTACTAACAGCCAGTGCTCAAGTCTGTCTGGAGATGAGCGTCTGTTGGCAGACACAGTAGTGTGCGAGTTCACGGTCACCTTTGACTCTTACTCTATGCACACTAATGCTGAAGCTTGCCAAGTTCTCTAATTCCCTGAATGCTTTCGATCCCATAATTTAATTATACATTGCCATGATGCTACTACTAACACTGGACTATTAATACAGCAAGAACATTAATACTGTATATTAATTGTGTTATAAAATCAATGCTTTGATGTTATTATTAATACACACAATACATTAATATATGACATATTTATAATATACTTTTATAAAGTAAGGAGCCAAGTACTTTATTCTTTCTCTCTCCTCCCTTCTCTTTACTGTTCCCTTCCATTTCCACTTTACCTCTCTCTTCCTTACCCCACCTTGTTCTCTCTCCTTTCCTTTTATATTTTCTTTTCTGTCAGGATCTCCTATGTAGCCCAAGCTGGCCTTTAACTCATGATCTGTTAATCTCAGCCTCTCAAAATGCTGGAGTTACAGATGTGTGCCACCATGCTCAGCTGTACAGTCAACATGTTTCCAGAAGCTCCAAGTAGTAGGAATGACACACTAAACTGATTCCATTGTTCCAAGCTATTCCTGATTTTGGAATTTACATTCTACTTGGGGCTCTTTTTCTTCTGATGGTCTGTTTGGTCCAACTTCGATGTGATAGTTTTTGTGGCATCTTATTATATTTTATTCTTTGTTGTATTTTTTGAATGAATGACCAAATAAATGAAAAGCTAGCTACTAGGGTAAAGGTTAACAACAGAATTGCTTATACTTGCTGGCAGAGGAAAAATCAGTTTTCTCCAATAGACTGACCCTGGGTATAAGCACTCCAAAGCAGGCCTCAGATAGTTCATTAACATATAAAGAGCTGTGTGTGTGTGTGTGTGTGTGTGTGTGTGTGTGTGTTTGTGTTTGAGTGTGTTTGTTTGTGTGTGTATGCTTTTATTTGGTTAAAGTTTAGTGTTCTTTTTTTCTTTTGCTTTTTATTTTGGAGGGTTTTATTGTATTAGATTTTGTTTTCTCTAAGAAAGAACTTAAAATTGGGTGGGTAGGGAATGGCAGAAAATCTGGAAGGACTTGGCAGAGGGGAGAGATATAATCAAAATATATTTAAATTTAAATTTGTTTTGAATAATAAAGATATAATAAAAAAGAAAAATATATTGTATATACCTGCTAGGTTTAAGAGTGATGTTATTAATCTAAAGAATCCAGTTTTGGATTGTGGGTCAAGTCAAAACTTGGAAACTATAATTTCAGCTTATCACTCATGTAAATGCAAACAAGGCAGCATGAAGAAATAAAATTAAGATCTACATCAGTGCTGAGATTGCAGACAGAGGAAGACCAGAGCTTGGAAGGGATGTAGGGGTGGCACTGATTACATGTGGGAATCTGCTGGTGGATCTAGAAGTAAGCTCACTGTGCTGTGAGCCAAGGCAGGTACCTAACAGTAGGGAGTCAGAGAGCACTGAGTGGTCTGGAGAACTCCATGACCAGAGCATTGTAGCACATTGCTCTGATAAATGTGTAAGTAATTCTTAGAACTTAAAACTTGAACAATAATCATATATATCAATGTCATATATTGTTGTATTATTATATGTAATATTTAGAATACCATAGATTATTTTATAATTACATCATATTTATGTAATATATAATAAGCACTCTAAGCCACAATCAACTAAAATCAGGCAAAAGATCTGAATTAGATACTTTTGAAGATGCAAACATTTGGGAAGACATCCAACATCACACGTCATTGGAACTGAAAAATTAAATACTGAGGTCCTACTGTAAATCAGCTAAACTCCAAATGCCATTACATTGGTGTGGATGAGGCAATGTGGACATCAACACAGCCACTCTAGAGCAGCCTATCATGTCCTTATAAAGCTGCACATACGCTAACACATGTGTGAACTCACATGTGTACACCCTTGTGTCCCAAGTGGGCTTGGAACTGAAGCTCCCATGAAAAGCTGCATGGAGACATTTGCAGTATAACTGCTAAGACTTGGAGACCGCCAAGGGGCCTTTAAAAACCGTGTCGTGTCCTCAGTGGACTGTTTGTTCTTCAATAGTGAATAGAAATCAGCACAGAGGCATGGGAAGACACAGAGGAAATGGCACACATTACTGACTGAAAAAAAGCCAATCTGAAAAGGCAGATGCTGCATAATTCCAACTATGTGATGACGTGCAGGAAAAGGCAAACCGGTGGGAACCCGGAAGAATGGGGATGTCAGGGATAGGGAAGGGGGAGAGGAGAGGGTAAGGAGGAAGATACTAGAATTTGTAAGACACTGTACTGTAGTCTGCTGGTGACACTGTGTTGATGGATACATATAGACACCACATGGCAAGAACCACAGAGCCTTATTAAGACAGAGTGGACTCTTGCTGTCAATAGCCTCCTCCTATGTAAAACCTGCACCACACGGATGCAAGACTTCAAGGGCAGGGGGAGGAGGAGGGTCCAGGAAGAGCGTGGCAATGTTACACTTCCTGATCCTCTCTCCTATAAACCTAAGAAGGACATAGATTAAAACTAGTGGCAAAGAAAGGTCCTTGAAGAAGTCAGGTGAATCCAGATGGAATGAGAAGGGTGGCAATCGTGGAATAATAGTGATGTAGACCGAACACCGCCGTAAGCAGGTACAGCATGGGGAATAGCTGTATTTGTTACATGTGGGCGAGAGTTGACCATGTCACTGAATACCATTGGAAACATCTCTCTGTGTTCCCTCTCGCCTGCGCTGACACTCCCCGTACAGTAGTAGCATTTAACACATGGTAGAAGTATTAAAAAGGGCTTGGGCTGTGTGTGAGAATATCCGATATTTTAACATTATACCAATGTAAATAGAAAAAAATTCATGTCCAACGAGCAAAGTTCATGTTTCCTTCTTCCTCACTCTGCAAGGGCCACAGACAAGTAGAAGGGAATGACTGGAGTCTAGAAATACTTTTAGAGCAGGTCACGCGCAGTAGTAGGCGCAACATCTGAAAACGACCAGGAGGCCCTTGCAGCTGCTTGCAGTATGGGGAGGTTGTAGGGCCTGAGGGACGGAGTTTAGGATGGACTTTTACTTTTGTTTTAGATTCCAAAGCCTAAGAAGTATTTATTTCTAAATGTGATTTTTCTCTCTCTCTTCCTCCCAACTTCCTTCCATCTTCCCACCTCTCTCCTTTATCTCTTTCATTCTTTCTTCTTTTTAGGCAGGTTCTAACTATAGCCCAAGTTGACCTGAAACT
>NC_046167.1:13287677-13382677 GCF_011064425.1 Rattus rattus | reverse complement strand
GCTGTGGCTCAGCCCTGCTATGGTAGCATCGTAACAGCTGCTGATGAAAAAGAACACAAGACTGGTTTGCTATGAACCAATAAAACTTTATTGACAAAAACAGGGAAATCAGTTGGACTTGGCTCATGGCTAACCCCCAACTATTATGGAGACTTAAAGACGTGACCAACAAGAAAACAGAAGTGGTTTGGGCAGCCAATTAGACACGTGACTTCTAAGCTCATATGGTAGCATGATTTAATAAACTTGCCTCATTATTGGGGAAAGTATTAAAAAGCCTACAAAATAGATCAGATGTCAGGGATGTTCGATGCTGTGAGTACTTGATCTCAAAAGGATGGTCATAGTCTGTTTGCCACATCCTTTAAATGTTTGGATGAGTCAGGAAATACTAACAAAACAAGCTTTTACCTTGTGAGAAACTGACTCTTTAATAAAACTAGTACACATCGATAGGGAATCTCTCTCTCTCTCTCTCTATCTATCTATCTATCTATCTATCTATCTATCTATCCGTCCATCTATCTCTAGATCTATCTATACATATAGATATGTATAGATAGATATGTGTATATGTCTATATATGTGTGTATATATACATATATATACATACATATATAGATATGTATATATACATATAGATATAATATATACACATATCTTGACCTTGACCTTGACATGAGTCTTTTTCATTGATCCCTCTAGCTCAGTTAGTATACCTTTCCCTCTCACATGCCTGATAAACCTTCTGAGATAAGTTTCAAATTTGTTCAGGAGCGCCTGCTACACATGTTTTAACACTTCCCATGTGGAGCTAGATGCTTTTCGGTTCATATTACAGGATGTCTTGGGAGGGTCTGCAGAAACTGTGAGTATCCAAGGGGAAGAGGCAGGCTGGTCATCTGATACTCAGAAATTCGTCTTCTTAGAGGTTAGTGCGTGCTTCTCAACCTTCCTAATGCTGCAACCTTTTAATCCAGTTCCTCATGTTGTGGTGCACCCCACCCCCCTGCCCCCGAAACATAAGATTATTTTATTGCTACTACATTATTGTAATTTTTTTGATAGTGTTATGAATCATAGTGTAAATGTACGCATTTATGTATGTAAATGCAGCCCAAAGGAGGTTTTGGCCCACAGGTTGAGAACTATTGGGAGAACCCTGGTTCTTGCTCTGTGCCCGGAATTGTGCTAAGCACTCCAGTATGTTCTCTCACGTCTTTAGAACGAGCCTCTGGAAGTGCGTAGCGCTACTATTGCCTTTGAGGGACATGGTACACAGAACAATTTAGTAACTTACTCCAAACACACAAATATTTTTGCTTCATGAGTCAGTTGCAAATGCAGTAGTGCAGAACTAAGCTGTTTATGTAAGAGATGCCACTCTTCCTTCCTCTGCCTTTTATGTGTATCCAAAGTGCTTTTCAGCCGGAGAAGGCGACTCCAAGTCGGCCTGCTTGAGAGGGCGGTAAACATAACAGGTATCTGCACAAGAAGCTCTATCCTGTTCCTTCAGGTTGGAAATCTTGAGAACGCTGAGCACTAAATATTTGATTTTAACAATATTAGATTTCTTTTGGGGGAGTAGTTGTTCTTGGGGATCCTTCAGTCTCTCACTCAAGACCTAAAAACTGTTGGAAGTAGGGTGTTAAATGGAAAGTACGGTGTCAGGCGAGACTGAAGCAAGGAGTAGAGGAGAGAGCAGTATGGAGGAGACATAGCAAAGGATTCGGGGAATGGGAAAGATAGAACCAGAGGTGAGGGGAAGAGAGAGAAGGTTTCCTACAGAATAGATCTGACAGGTACCATCCGGTCAGCAGGAAGACAGGGTACCATCTTGATGGTGCAGGGCAGCAGCAGGGATTCAAGAGGGGCTTTTCATAGCATAGGGTAGAAAGTTTCTGTGGGACCCGAAGAACCAAGCAGAGCAAAAGAGACTTCATAAAGAACTGGGAAGGAAACATAGTATCAAACCCAGCTCTAGGCTTAGGGAGTGGATCCTCACTGGAAACAAGTACATAGCGAGGAAGGCCTGCTGCTCATTCTGTCCCTGCAGGAAGCTGCCGGAGAGGAACTCAGCTTCAGAGCTTACAATCAGAATCCTTAGTGTAAAATCTTTCTTCACTGTGCTCGCTCTAAGGGATGGTTGGATCCGGGGAAGGACTCATCGCTAGAGACCAAGAGGAGCAAGCCTGTGATGATGGGGTGGGAGTCTGCCTCTGAGCATGCAGAACGCCTCCTTGTCTCATCCAGGGGTCAAACATTGTCAGATCCAGGGCTGAGCCTCTGCCAAATGACTGTCTGTGATAAGTAAAGCCAGACGCTAATGTGGTGCTAAGGGCAGTTCTTAGCCAACAGTCTGCTTTTGCAATAGACAAGGGTACCCAGCAAGGCAGTACCAACTTTACTTTGATTCCTATAGGGAGTCTGAACATACTGAAAGGAAATGATGGAATTAGGGGTAGGGCTAGTGCTCCGGGCCTCTGAGACTCAGGAGAGTGGAAAATTACCAAGGGTTCCTCAGCGTGGATGCAGATCTGACCAGCTGTGTCTCAGAGCTGAAAGTTCTGGCTAGTCTCCCTCAGAGGTTCAGAGGCAGGATTGCTAAATTTCCTTAGCTCTGCATCTTAAAAAAAAGGGGGGGGCTTTTTTGTCTTTAAGGGGGAAATACATTCTTGACATCCTTGGATTATAGGAGAAACATGCATCTTTCAGGAAGAGAGATATTCATCAAGCTGTAAGCGCCACTGTGATCAGATAATTGACCAGATCTCACTGTCACTTTTGTGTGCTGCTTAAACTTTCTCATGCAGAGAGTTTAACAGGAGCTGAGTCACCCGGAAATGCGGCGTAAACTATTAGAAACAATCAAACCTAAACTACTAGGAGTCAAGTCTTTTAAGGAGTTACAGGGAGTAGACAAAATTACTTGCATTGAGTCTATAACATTCATCAGCCACGACTGAGGGCTACTTACAAAGAGAGCTCAGCAGAGAGTCTAGTCGGAGAGTGTATTTCACCAGGGAACTCACAATGTGCCATCTCCCTCCCTCTTTAGACCCTGTTTAGGCAGAATGTCCCAGATTCTAAGAATCACTTGTGCCTCTGTGTGTGTGTGTGCGAGAGAGAGAGAGAGAGAGAGAGACAGAGAGAGAGAGAGAGAGAGAGAGAGTCAGAGAGAGAGAGAGAGTCAGAGAGAGAGACAGAGAGAGACAGAGACAGAGACAGAGAGAGACAGAGAGAGACAGAGACAGAGAGAGAGACAGAGAGAGACAGAGAGAGAGAGAGACAGAGACAGAGACAGAGACAGACAGAGAGAGAATATGCATGTGTGGGATCAGAGGACAACTTCTCAGAATCCATTTCTCTTTCTACCATGTGGGCTCCAAGGATCAAAAGCAGGCCATTAGACTTGCTCACTGCAAGCAGTTTTACCAGATGACCTTACATGACCAACTTACAGTATCACGGCTGCCATATTTTGCTGAGCCAATACGAATACGTGGATAGACACCCGCACATTCCTCATTGCTGAAACGAGAAATTGAACCAGATCGTAGCTAACTATCCCCCATCCATAAAAACACATGATCAATGTAGGATGTTGCACCTTCCCCCTGGATCATGAATCCCACCTCTGAGCGATACCGCAAACCCCATTTCATACACATTCGGGCTATTCTCACACCAAAGCGATTCTCTTCCTATTGATCCGCATTTCCTTTTATTCCCAGTCCTTATGTCGAGCTGATGGACTAAACTACAAATCCGTTTTCTGATGCTCCTTCTCTGAACTAGAGCCATAACTAACGTAAATCAGCTGTCGTAGGGACGCGGTTGTGCTGACACTCGCTGACATTAGCAATCATAGGACTAGTCCTGCAGGGGATGAATATCACAATCAATCCAGGTTGCCGGTGTTCTGTTAACTATGGCTGAAGAGCTCCATTTTGTGTTTTCTGTGGTGCTAGTTTTTCATTCTTATAGAGACACAAATGTCTGAGCCGGAAAGGATTGTTAGAGGCCCGTGGAAGCAGAGGTGTTTACCTCCTTCGTCCTGTTTCCTGGTGAGCGAAGTGAAAGATTTTGTGAAGTGGAAAGAAGTTGCCTTTATTTGCTGCTTGTAAGCGATGCTCAGTGACGCTGCACAGCCTTCGTGCGGACCTTCCTGCGCACCATTACTGCCGCCGAGATTAGGTGTAATGTGTATTATTAAGTTCCCCGAGGCTGGGCGTCGTTTCTCCGTGAGGTCACAGAACTGGAAAGGGTTGGTTCTAACACGAGCTCCTGCGTGTACATTTCCTGGAGAATCACAATCAGATCATCTTCTTGTCTTCAAATCTCCTCAATAAGTTGGTTATTGCTCTATAAGCGACGGTATCTAGATAACCATTGGGGATTTAAACATTCCTTCCTTTTTCTACAGTACAGATGGATCTCCATGACAGCAAGCGCCTTATCCCCCATTCGAAGGCCCACTGTGATGGGAATTTTCTCACATCTAAATTATGTAACAAATGTATTTCTTTTATACGCAGATTTACTATTGCTTTTCACTGTAAAACAAAGTATCAGACAGAAACAACTCAACAGAGGAATTGTTTGGTTTTGGCTTATAGTTTCACAGATCCATCTTGGTCATGAAATGCAGTTTACATCAAGGAGGCCAGGAATGAGATAATGTACTATATTTCTAGGAATGGCATACATTCAGTATAGGCCTACTTTTTTCTGACTATTTTCAATTTATTATTGGCTGGACTAGCAGATGTGAGACCCTTGAAACTGGATAGGCAGCAGTCGTCACCTCTGTCATTGTTGGGCAGCATCATCTCCATTAAGAAAACTGAGTGCCCACGTAGAGTTCACACCAAACCTATGGCTCTACAAAGTAGAGTCTACACCACTAAAACCATTTACAAAAGCAGGCGGCAGTCAGGATTGGGCCTTAGGTCATGGGTTGCCAGCACCCTGCGTGAGTTGATGATGTGTCCGATGAGTTTTAGACCTTTCAGTGTTCAGAAAGTGAGAGGCAGGGAAGCAGCCAGAGACAGTGAGTTTTCCACACTGCTGGGATGGCCTGCACCACAGGCACGGGGAAGAAGGCAGAGCATCCAAAGATTGAGGGATGGGGAGGAAGAAAGAAAGTGGGGAGGAAGAGCTTGGGGAAGGGTCTTTCATAGACTTCATATCGGCTCTCCTTTTGGTTATACTGGCATATGAGCAGAGCACATCTAAGCCATGCTCAGCATTTGCCTGCAACAGCAACAACAATAGCAACAACAACAACAATAACAGCAACAACAAGAGCAACAGCAACAACAATAACAGCAACAATAACAATAACAGCAACAACAAGAGCAACAGCAACAACAGGAACAGCAACAACAACAGCAGCAGCAACAACAACAACAACAGTAACAACAATAGCAGCAACAACAGCAACAGCAACAACAACAGCACAGCAACAATAGCAGCAACAACAGCAGTAGCAACAATAGCAGCAACAACAACAGCAACAACAACAACAACAGCAATAACAGCAACAACAACAACAACAGCAACAACAACAACAACAACAAAAATGTCCTTCTCAATAACCTGGAATCTTATTGTTTCATAGCCGAAGCCCATCCCTTTGCAGAAGATGATCATAATATGAGACCAAGGAAAGGGTAAAATGAAGAGGCTTCTTGAAAACCCTTCCTTAGGAGGATTATGGACATCTGTGGAAGGAAGACATCTGGGGACAGTTAAAGTGCTGACTCCACCAACACGTGACTTCAGAAGACCTGTAAACTTGACTCTCGGTGCCTTAGGTTTGTCGCCAGTATCCCTGTCTTCATGACTCTCAGATTTACCTCTCCCTTTGAATATGGCCACATTTTATCAGGGAACAAAACGTATCCCATTCATTAAGTGTTGAATGCTAGATTGAATATGTATCAGGTCATGGGAAGAAGGGAGCTTTGGCAGCTCGGAGAAGCCGACATTTCCTGGTGATAGATGGCGCCTCTTTGCCCCATATGTGATGGGCCGGCCATTCATCACAGTCCGTGCAAAACAGAAGTAGAACTTGTGGAGAGATTTAGGGTTAAGAGCTGGCCCTGGGCCAGATGAGGTCACCTGATTTCCCCCCTTTCCTCCTGGAGTCTGAGACTCTCAGAGAGCTTGGCCTGCTACAGCTTCACCCAAATCTAAATCAGTGTGATGGCACACCAGGGAGCTTACGTTTTATGACTTTTGTCCAATTATGCGATGAGAGATGGGAGACAGGAACAGAAGAATTCAGGAATTAAACGTTTGCCTCAGGTTTTATAGCCCCTAAATGAAGCCCTTAAGTTCTGTCTGGAAGACCTGAGTCAGGAAGGCAGCGTGTGAGGTGAGTTGCTTCGTTGTTATGACAGTCCTCTGCACTCTTAGACCTTACTTAATAAATTGCCACTTCACAACCAATTGCCCATAAATTACTGGATTGAAAGTGTCAGTCCACCTTGTCAAAGAACTGGAATTATAGCAGAATAGGGAAGATCACAAGAGAAGGAAGGGAAATGAGACACAATTGCTTTCAGACATTTAATTCTACTGATGACTTTTTCTGGGTGAAGAGAGAAGCTAGGTAAGCCCTGCCCTGGTGTGGACTGGGTCAGTTTCTCTCTTGGTTTGCCATCTGTGACCTTCTCTTTGCTCCTCTCCCCCACCTCCTGATGAAAAGGCAAATTTTATACGGCAGGGAGACGCCGTAAGTACAACCAACAAGAGACTCTCTAAACAAGGGAAAGCGCTGGGTCAGTAAGCATGTGTACGTGTGTTCATGCATGTTCATGTGTCTACAGGTTAGGTGCATATGTGTGTATGTGTATTGGGGGACAGAAGAATTTCTTTGGTATCTTCCTCAGTGGCTTCCCTGCCTTATTTTCTTGGGGGGGGGGGAGAAAGTTCCTCTCTTTTATCTGGAACTCACCCAGTTAAGTTAATGTGAGTGGCCAGCAAACCCAGAGAGCCTCCCTATCTCTGCCTCCCATCCTCAGCACTGATATTAAAAGCACGAGCCACCACACCCAGTCTTTCATGTGACTTCCGGGGACCAAACTCATCACCTCATGCTTGCATGCCAAGCACGTTACCCCACTGAGCCATCTCTCCACCCACAATAATTTTTAGGAAAGGAGGAAACAGCCCTTGTGTTGGAAGGAAACATGCTGGTGTTTGAGGGAAATGGCTTCTGATGCCTGGGCTCCGTTTCGTTCCGACCTAGTAACTGAGTTAGAGAATCGCATCTCTGCCCGTCTCCCAGGCTGGTATTCGGCTCTCTGACCATAGCTCGCAACAGCAGACAGCAAGCAGATGAGGTTTTCCCTCTACTGAACCTGTCTTAGGCAAAGCCCTCAGAACAAGGCTAGTCTGTCTGTGGTGCTTGTGACTCTGGCTTTTAAGCTGTCTGTAATCATGCAGAGCTCTCCAGAGGGTGAAGCTATATCAAGCTTTAATTCTCTAGTTAGTTTTCTTGTAACCATAAAATTTGCTTCCTTGGCTTTCCCTTCCTTTCTGCAGCTCTTCACTCAGTAAATCAGCTTGTTGTTGTCCTCTCCAAGCCTGTTAGACAGGGAACAAAACTAAAACAGTTACATAGAAACTTCCAACACCGCAAAGTCAAAAAAAAAAAAAAACAAAAACAAACAAAAAACAAAAACAAAAAACAAAAAACAAAAAACAAAAAAAACCAAACAAACAAAAAGAACCGAAGGGAAGAGATTCCCGTTCCTCAAAGTCTGTGTTGCATAGTTTGGCTCTTTCTCTCTTAAACTGCCCCCTCCCCACCTTCTCTTGTTCTTTCTTCATGTTCGGCTGACAGTCTCTGTGTCTATAAATAGTAAGTGTTAACTCAGAGCCCCAGTCTCTCACATAGGTGTTCCACTTTCCCGACCTTGCAAGCGTGCACGCACTGAACCATGGTCTCCAAACCGTAAAAGAGAAGTTTAAAGCACAACTCCAGGTAATCAGGGTCTACGGATTTTACCGTGGGTTCATACACAAGCATTAGTTAATGAGAGTTTATGTCAGAGGCAAGACTGTTCTCAAAGGTCGCGTGTGAATGCCCTAATGTTCCACAGACCCATCCATTTTCGTACGTATCTGATAGCTAACAAATAACCAGTGGTAAATGTATTGAGTTTTGAGTTCTAGGGTGATTCTGAAACCTGCCCTTCTGCTTCTGACTTTAAATAAACCTTATTTTCAAAATAATATTTGCCAAAACCCCAGTCTACCTGATTATAGCAATCAAGATGTTTTGGGTATATTGAGTGTATTTTGAAAATGCATGGTTTAATTATGACATTTTCCATGTCCCCTCTCCTATAATTATTTCTCTCTGCATTAGGCTCATCCTGAGTAGCCTGAGAGCTATCTGCAAGAGGAAAAAATGAATAAGTGGAAAATTAAATGCCCAGTTAACTAGAGACGTGGTTCTGTGCAGATATGGAAAACAAGTCATATCTTAAAAATACAGTCCACTCTTCTTGAAGGGCCGGGGATAAACAAACTTAGTGTTACTCAAGCTGATCATATGCTACTAATTTACTGCCCAGCTTTTCCATTAAACTCTCCACAGGTGACTCCATATAACAATTAAGTTTAGCGTAAGTCCAGATTCAGGTAATGGATTAAAGTTGAGCACAGATCCTTCTGAAAAGACAGCATGTAACCGTGGACTGCCTTAGAGTTTCCAACATGAAGACTTTCATAAACGCAAGATAAAGCATGCTGATGCACACTGCTCTGAATCTTTTTATAAAACAAAACAAAAAAAGCTTGGGAGACGTAACGTAAAATCAAGAGTCATTGCGTAAAGTCAGACAGGTGCCTGGGAAACTGGACCTAAATATTCCCAGATGATACACAGGGAGTATGCCAGGTGATAGGGAGCCAAAATGGTACCAAGGAACTGATGCTTCATGCAGAATCAAAGAGAGGCATGTGCACATCTGTCTGTATTGGATGTCCTTTGTCCTCAACTGACACAGTTACATAGTAAAACAATAAAAAAGTGAATTGGCTTTTTGGAATCCTGAAGTCATACAATTCTTTGTAAGAGGTTTGATAGCAAGATACACCCAACTTCAAATGCATTCTATGATTTAATAGTTGTCTGAGTTTAGACAAGTACTGTATCCTCTAAGTGGCCCACCTTTCATCCTTTCAGGGGTGCTATGACCTTATAGGTAATCCCTATAGGACCCCAACATATAATACTCATGCCCTCATTCAAAAAACTGACATGCTGTTTAGAGATTAAAACTCTTTGCTTCCAAGAACAAATGTTTCAGGCCACAGTCAGATTTTCCTGTAGAGTAAATAAGGTTGTAGAAATAGTATCCATTCGGAAACTCTTTGGAGGCAGTGATTTTTTTTTTTTTAATTCTTTTTTTTCGGAGCTGGGGACCGAACCCAGGGTGGAGGCAGTAATTTTTAAGGAGTAATCATGAGTTCTGGGTTATTAAGCATTAGTGAGACTCAGGACATGCCTTCAGTGACCCTCTCTTCTGTCCTGCCAGCAGGAGGCAGCCACATGACCAGCAGGGACATATTGATTGTATGGACCATTAGCAAATTGAAGAAGACCCAAATAAAATATCCAGGTTCAGATTAGACTCTTGTGATTTCACTGACGAATATTCTGCCTAGACAATCTATGTGCAGGTATGGAAATAGGTTCTAGACTTACATGGCTCCAACAAGCATTGCGAGTCCTCCATACATTCCGTATGGTGCTGTTAACATGCACTTACGGTGAGTGTGCTGTCCCTGTTACATCATTGAGTGGGCTACCTGGGGGACAGCCTGCACGGCTATGAGGCTAAAGCTCAGATTCGGATGAACATCTATCAGAGATAGATAGAGGGCATCTATCTGGCGGTTGATACTGGGAAACTGGGCTGGAGAGATGGCTCAGTGGTTAAGAGCACTGACTGCTCTTCCAGAGGTCCTGGGTTCAAATCACAGCAACCACATGGTGGCTCACAACTATCCATAATGAGATCTGATGCCCTCTTCCAGTGTGTCTAAAGACAGCTACAGTGTAGTTGTATATAAATAAGTAAATAAATCATTTTTTTAAAAAAGATACTGGTAAACTTTTGACATCCCTACCCTTCTGTATTCTTATCTATAAGATGAGAGTGCCTGCCCTATATATTGCTAAAAGCTATTGGTGATTCAAATTAAGATAACATAGAGCAGACTGAAAGTTACCACACACACACACACACACACACACACACAAAGTATATATATACTTTGAAATTTTGCTTTTGAAACAATTCAAGAAGAATGTGAGATATGTAAAAAAGGTAGTAAAATCAGCCTGGTCCAAGAAAGAGCTAGACATCCTGAATATTCATAGAAGTATACAATTTAGCTATTTTGGCCAAGGTTACTGATGCCAAATCCTGGCCGTCATACCCAATGGCTGAACTTGAGCTCTCGGGAGTATTCCATGCTCTGAGGCCCTCGTCTCCCTGGAAGCTGCCTCTCTGGGCCCCCTTCTCTCCCACAGTCACTCTCTTAGTTCCATGTCCTTATCCTGTTGTTAGCATGAACTATGCATACCTAGGACTGGATCCTGACCCATGCCAAGCAGGTCTCTAGGCTGGCCAGTGGGACTCACCTTAAAAGCACAGCACCCTTCTGTAGCTCACATCCTGGCCACCTGCCTCGCACTTCAACATTTCACACTGCACCTTCCCTGGCTAGCTAGTTCCTCCAAGCATGGGAGACCCCGACCTTCTATGTGCCCACCCCCCTCACCATGCAAGTGTATAGATCTTTGTAATCCACAGATATATCAAGTATATATCTGTGGTAACTCCTAGTTTCAACCTCTCTGTTAAGACATTTTAGTCTATCCCACAACCTACCCAGGCTGTACACTAAGAGGCTGAGGAGACAGCTTGGTTTGGAAAATGCTTGACTTGCGAGCTTGGGTACCACAGTTCATTCCCCGGAATCCATGGTTTTTTTTGTTTGTTTGTTCTTTGTTTTTTTTTAAAAAATGTTTGTGCGGTGATGTGTTTATATTTGTAATCCGGTGCTAGAAAACAGAGCCAGAGCCCTGGAGTTTACTGTCTAGTCAGTCTGGCCTCTTTTATCAGTTCTAGGTCTCAAAATAAGATGGGAAGGCTTTGAGAGAGAACACCCCGGGCTGTTCTCTAACGCCTATGTGTCTGGGCACGCGCCCATAACATCTCTACAGTGGATTTATCTGAATATCTAATCCTATTCTTGGACCAATAGTTTTCTTTACTTCCTGTTTGTCTACACTGACAACTGAACATACCTCTTTAGTCTATTTTCATTCAGATATGTATTGAGGGTCTAGAGTACCGGGCTGTGTTTGCTAGAGGAGGAACATTCAGTAGTGAGAATTAACAGTCACGGCCCCACCTTTCATAGAGATATACCTATATAAGGTAGTCAAAAGCATTAGTGATATAACAACAACAACAAAAAAAATCAACACATTCACATCAGTGATCAGAAAAAGATAGAAAATCACCTGCAGGTCTCTGAGCTAGTTAGGCAAGTCCACGGAGGAGTTCCAGAAGATTTGATAGATGTTGCAACACTGTAGAAGTTAACAAGCATAGAACAGAAAGATAAAAGGACACATTCAAGGCCACCTTAAGGATTTCACTCTCCAGTTCTCAGAACAATGGGTAGCCCTTCAGGGTCGTCCACAGAAAGCACACAGAGAAATTTGCATTTCAAGAGTTCTTCTTGACCCTGGGAGGACACATTTGAGGAGACAATGGTGAATCTGGGAAAGCCTTAGGGAGACTCTTAAAGACATTCAAACCAGAAATGACATCATGAGGAATGGGAAGATAGGGTGGGACTGAGTATAAGTGGACAGATATTCTAAATAATATTTAGAATTCAAATCTAGGGACATTGGATGTAAAGTCAGGGAAAGAAAGGTCCAGTGTCATTCCTAGGTTTCTGACATAGCTGCTGTGACATTTGGTCATTTGTTCTACTTAATTCCTAGAAGACGGACCTACTTTGTGGTTCTATTTGGACATTTCAAGTCTCAGCAACCTGTGTTGCCCCTAAGATGACATCTCAAACTGACAGTTGACTATCTGGCTTTGTGATTGTGAGGAGGTAACTGGAGAAATCTTCCCACAATTCATTTGGGTAGAGAAGATCCTTAAAAATACATGTAGTTCTTTGATGTGTGGTTGGTTGGGGAAGAAGCTAAACCACTGGTTATTGGCATGAAAGAGAAATGATGTCAGGCAGGCTGGAAAACTGCTACTGGCCATGGTTTATCACCTGTGCCTCGCCACACACCACACAGGTGCTTATGGGTCATTCTGTTCCTTCACTTGGAGCCTGGAACCACCCGGGAGTTGGAATCCTTCCCGGGGCTCTCTCTCCTGTCTTAATTGTTCCTTTCCAAAGTTCCGGCTGCATCTACAAAGCACACTTCCGCCTTCCTTCCCAACCTTAGCACTTCCCGAAGTTGCTGCTGGGTGAACTTCAGAAAAGACAAGTGTGGTCTCCCCCCTCCCCTGCTTCCGAGTGTCTGGAGCTTCCGGTGGCTGACAGAATCAGTGAAAGTTTTCCGGAGCTGGCTCAGGACCGCTAACAATGGGCTTGCTCCCCCCTCAAAACACCCTAGTTATGGCGTCCTGGCAGGCTTCTCTGTGCTATAGCTGCCTGTCTGGGAAGCTTGCTTCCTCCCCAGCTGGAATGCAGTCAGGCCCGAGGAGGAGACTGGATCTCACCCTCTTGATGCCCATCAAGCCTTGAAGGAAAGTGAGCATTTGGCAGGCATGCAGGAATAAGCTTTCTTTCTCGGGACAAATGGGAATGCCAAGTCTCTCCTTCTTACCTGTGCCAGAGACTTGCTTTTATATGCAAAAGGACCCGCCTCCATAAAGGAAGGGAGTTATGAAGTCACAAGCAAGGAGTCCGTCCTGCAGATTAAGTCAATAGACAAAGCTGTTTTTGCGAGTTTCAGGTATTGGAATTATTATTACTCAAAATAAAATGCCCTCAAACCCCCACTGGATTAAATTCCACAGGTTGATTATTTGTGTTTAGTGGGAGAGAGTTCAAACTTGTTCTTCACATGTGAAAGAAACTCAGAGGAAAAAAAAAGATGTCTGTCTAAGCAATTAAATATCCTTCCTTAAAGACGCTTTTACTGATTTCCCCTAATTCAGATTCTTTGTTTACTTGGTGAAAAGGAGGAGAGAGAGGCAGGGGTGGAGGAGGGAGGGAGGCAGACACTAGAACCCACAGAAGAACATGAACATTTTTATATAAATTCAAAAATCTAGTCATTTGGAGTAAAGGAAATTAGATTATTTGCTCATTGCAGATTTTATTTTCCCTTCTCATTCTGATGGAGAGAGGCTGGCTTTCCTAACAGATTGCCCGGTATTGATGCATTCCAAAGAATTTATTTATTTAAAAAAAAATGTAGTCTTCTGGGATTTGCACATGTGAAATGTGTGTGGTCTTGTCCCCTCCCCATCCCGAGCTAAATACAGATAAATCCAAAAAGGAAAGTTTTAACTATTTACAGTTGTCCTGGTTTAGCGGTAACATGGTGGGCGATTCTGCGGCTCACTTCCGGTGACGTCTAGACCATCCTCATGCCTAAGACACGGGAGTGCCAGGGTTATACACATGAAACTGCCTCATCTTAATTCTTATTTTATTAAGTGCCTTATTCTATGTGGATTCTTGAGAACTGGGTGGTGGCTTGTGATGAACAGAAAGGTTCCTGAAGTAGCATAGCTGTGTATCTGGGGCTGGGGTATAGATAACAGCAGAACCATTGCCTCACACACACACAGCATGCATGGCAAAACTGTGTGTGTGTGTGTGTGTGTGTGTGTGTGTGTGTGTGTGTGTGTGTGTGTGTGTGTGAGAGAGAGAGAGAGAGAGAGAGAGAGAGAGTCTGCATCTCTAGTAATCTACGGTGAATCTGTAGTTAAATGTTACATACTGTACACCATCTGAACACTGTCTCAAAGTATTTTAACTGTTTCTTATCTCATTTTGCAGCCGTTCCCAACATAGTATGATGCCTTGAGTCAGGAGAGATAGGAACTGAGCTGTACCAGGAATGGAAACCAAGGTCTGGGGTTCAAATATGGTAGTCCTGAATCAGACTTGGGACCCAGACTGGGACCTTTCAGATGACCTCATACATGCATATAATGCTTTTAAATCGAAGCCAGGGCAATAAAGTGAGCCTTGGCTAGGAGGGCTATGGGTGTGTGCATGTGTATGTTTGTGTGTGTGTGTGTGTGTGTGTGTGTGTGTCTAATGTTTTTTTCCTTATAAGCAAGAAAATGAAGCGAATGAGTTGTGCATGTAAAATAGCATGAAAATGACTTAATTCATTAAAACCTATGAAACTGAATATGCTGGAGATGGTAAGATTGATAATGCATCCTTAAAAGTCCTCAACAGATATGATTCACCTTCCACTTGAATAATCCTTGCATGCCCAAGCCAGTCCTAAAATCTGCTACAGCTGGTATTCCATTCCATCTTCATGATAGCCCTCTAAGCAGCACCATGATTATCTCCATTTTGTAGTCAGAAGCACAGAGTCCACACAAACGCACACCGTTCGGATGCACACTTGCTAAGGATCTTCAGCAAATAAATACCAAGCCGGGGAAAGTGCATCGGACTCTCTGTGTGACCGATAGAACTGAAGCACAGCTTAGGAATACAAGTCGATTTCCCCATTTAATTTCATTTGGAGTTTGAAAACTGTACAAATCATTCCAGTTATTTAAGCTTTAAGATAAGAACTCTGATATATATAGATATAGATATAGATATAGATATAGATAGATAGATATAGATAGATATATAGATAGATAGATATAGATATAGATATAGATATATAGATATATAGATATATATTGTTTTTTTAAAAAAGAGAAAATCTAGAAAGCCAACAAAAGTATTTTGCTTCACTTCTGGAGTAATGCGCTGTAAGTGAGCCCCACTTTAAAAAGCTATCAATGATCTGCAATATTTATCTGTTTCTTTGTTTATTCTTTCATTTTCCCATCAAATAGCCTTCTAGAGTTTTGTGTTTGCCTTGTAGTACTTATTACCTCTTAATTTTATTCCACAACAACCCCAAAATTAAAGTGCATATCTAGACCCTAATATCTTAAACCAAAACTCGTGGGCAGACACTACAATCGAACACACTCCAGTGCGTTGGAAATCCCCCATTACACTAAACCTCAGTGCCCATCTCCAGTGTCACATGTCCAGAATCTCACAAGTCTCTCAGATCCTAACTATGCCCATTCTCCAACCGGGCTGTTAACATCAGTATTGTTGAGTCCCAACTTTAATAAGAAAGCAAATTGTAAACCCACTTAAAGCGACTGCCTCCTTAAGCAGTGTCAGAAATGTTTAGTCTCCAGTGCTGAACAGACTGAGAGCAAACTGGAGCCAAAGGGTCAGCTCAGAGCTGTGCCAGCACGTCCAAGCTGCCAAAATGCATCAGAGCACGTGTAGAGCCAAGAGTTGTAAGTTGGAGGTTTTAACTCTCATAAAAAGTTAACGTGCCTACACCTCTTTTTGCTCAAGAAGGAAAACAGGGAATGGGCATTGGCCGGGGCCACCTAATGGAAATATTTATTCAAGCAGTGACCTTTCCGTTTGTCTCTGTTTCCTTGGAAATGCTGTTTTAATAAGCGTTTGTGATTTTAATCCACACAGCATCTTACCATTTTCCAAAGATTCTTGGATACTCCGTGAGCTATTTCCCAACTAGAAATGGGCGTTCACTTGGAGCCTGCCCTAGAAACATCCCCTGGGGATTCTGTGTGAGTTGAGCAGCTTTTGTTGGAAGAAATTACTGTTGTTGTTGTTGTTGTTGTTGTTGTTGTTGTTGTTGTTGTTGTTGCTGCTGCTGCTTTATACATTCTACGCTAATAGTAAAATGCCCGTGTTCCATCATTTTTAATAATAATAACCTAATACTTGCGTGAGTACTTAAGTTACCTGGTACTCTTTGCATTTCGGGGTATGGAGATCACACCCAGGTTCTTGCATATGCTAGGCCAGTGTTCTACCACCGCAGCTACATCCCTAGCGCTTGCCCGAAACCTTTCAATGAATACTCTCTGCTCTCTGGAGATCTAAAGTGTGGTGTCATTCTGTTGTGTGAAATAATAAAGGCCACCATGCTATGTGGTAGGTTGGCAGGCCTGGCCGGGCCCGGCCTACTTTCATTTCGGCAGACTCTGTGTCCCAGAGCACTGAAATCTCTCCACCTGACTGGCTATGCTCCCTTGGCGTTGCTGTCACACCCGCCCCACTCATCCAAATTCACAGGGCTAGCTGGTTTCTCACAAACCCATGCTTTGCCACCGCTGTACCATTCTCTGTGGAACCCAGCCGAGCTGCCCGAAGGAAACCACCACACAATCTTCGTTTAGAACCAACAGGTAACACAATCGCTGGGCGCAACAACTAGCATCTTAATTTGTAAACCATTCTAAATTAAAACCTCCAGTGGTGAATCCTGGCAGATCCGCCATCTAAACTGGGGTGGGGTGGGAGGTGGGGCTCTTGTTTGCTGCATCTTCCTCCACCCTTACCCCCCCCCCAACTCCCAACCCCTACCCCTCTTCAAAAGCAAGTCTCCTTTTTCTGAATCCTCTCTTCCTCTCTCTGACCCGGAAGTCCCGCCTACTCCTCTCAAATCTTTACTCATTAGGGGAAGGTCCTGCCCCAACATTCTTAGACTGCATCACTGCACAGAGCAGTGAGGACTCCAGGCTGTGAGACCAATTAGTAAGAAGACTCGAGCAAGCCATTCATCTCCTCCGGTCAGTCTGCAAAATTGTAAAACTTGACAAGGGCATCTCTCAGATCCTCATCTCTGATTACATAATGTTTATAAAATTCTCCAAAGAGTTCCCAGGAAGACCCTTCTTTCATCCACGAATAATTTAAGAATAACAGCAAAATGCCTACTACGTGCCAGGACCCTACTATGACCTCTCTCTCTCTCAGTTTGGGTTCAGATGAAGAAGTTGCAGTGCCAAACAGATGACAGGTGATCTAACTAAATCGAGTTACCTTCTAATGTGTTAAGATCAGCCTTAATTTTGTATTAAAATGAAACGGCTTCTACTTTTACTAAATAAATTACATATGATTAAGGACTGGATGGTTCAAAAGAAAAAAATTATGACTGTTCTTAGTTCATTCAGCTCTGGCTGTCCTTAGGGGAAGATGATTATTATTCGTATTTAATAGGTAGATGTTCTATTTCAAAGAACGCGGGGGAGGGGGTGATTGTATACAGCTCTGGGTGATTCAACCATTCGCCACCAGTGTAGACACCAGATCAACTTCTGCCCATTTCCAGTGCTCATCTCAGATCTGACATTCTGTGACTTCACTGTAGAGTTGGTCAAATGAAAGTGCAGGGTATCTAGATACTTAGAATTCTTCAGCGGGAGTCTGCATCAAACATTCTCCAAACCACACCTGAATTAAAACGTTGTTTATCTGAAATTCTAATTTAAGTAGACATCCTGTGTTCTTACCCAGCACATCTGACGTTCTAAAACTTAATGATAGAATCTCATTCTCTCTACCTCCCGTCAGGTACAACCCCTAACAGCCTATGTAGAAAAAATTAACCACTGATAAAGTTAGAGCCCTTGCAGTTCAGCAGCTTTCAATGGTTCCACCCTCTGGACATGACACTTTTAATCACATGGACCTGTTGGGAGAACCCTTCAGGCTCAAACTATAAGACAGAGTTTATCTATGATCTTAGTAACATGTGTCTTCCATATATCCTTATATCCTCTAAAAAATGATCTAGAAGAGATTATGCTATTTCCTCTTTGACATAAAAAAATATTCTTGATCTTAACAAGTCACCATGGAGCTGGGCTATTCTTGGAATGTATAGTCACTCCATAAAGCACTTCTAGAAACTACTGATGTGTCAGATCTGACCTTGGTTTCGTTTTTCTATGTACAGAGAATGTATGCGTTGGGCACCTCTCAGCTTTGTAATGAAGATACAATGACAGTACAGCTGCCAATCACGAGTGGTTGTGAACAAGCCACGAGTCTCACTTTCACTGACATGGGCGTCTCTCCACAATAGGCTAAAGCACAATGTTTTAAGAAATGAATTATTGTGGGTTCGAAGAATGCAGATTAAAACTACCATTAATGTCCTTTCGCACTCACCAGGATGGCTACTGTCAAAAAACAAATGCAAAAACATATCAAGTGTTGATGCAGCAGGGCAACATTGGGATCCTTTTGTGCTGTTGACAAGAGTGTAAAGCAGTGCCTTCAATGTGTGTGTGTGTGTGTGTGTGTGTGTGTGTGTGTGTGTGTGTGTGTGTATATACACCATAGTTTTCACCTACAACCTACATGCCATCTTACCATAAGTTACTTATGTAAATAGTTGGTATAGTGTGTTGCTCAGAAAATAATGACGGGAAAGACTGTGTGCTCAGCAGGATGCAATCTTTAAAATAATTTTGATCTCTGTGTGCTTTGAATAAAAATGGATCATAGGCTTAAATATTTGAATAGTTAGTCACCAGGGAGCAGAACTCTTTGAAAGGATTAGAAGGCTTAAGAGGTGTGGCCTTGTTGGAGGAACTGTGTCACTGTGGTTGGGCTTGAGATTTCAAAAGTCCTTGATGCCAAGCCCTCTCTCCCCCTCTTCTTCTCCCTCTCCCCTCCCCTACTCCTCCCCTCCCCCTCTTCTTCTCCCTCTCCCCTCCCCTTCTCTTCCCCCTCCCCCTCCTCCCTCTTCCTCTCCTCCCTTTCCTTCCTTCCCTGTCTCTACATTCTTTCTCCCTTACTCCCTCCCTCTCTACTTTCTCTTTCTCCCTCCCTCCCTCCTCCTCCCATTTCTCTCTCTGCCTGTGGATACCAACTCTTAGCTACCTCTCCAGTGCCATATCTGCCTATGTGCCACCATCCTCCCAGCCATGATGATAATGAGCTAAGCCTCTGAAACTGTAAGCAAGCCCACAGCTATCTTTTGCAAGAGTTCTCTTGGTCATAGTGTCTCTTTATGGCATTAAAAGAGTGATAAGACATGTTTGATTATACATACATAATGTATAGGTATGGAGGGCCAGTAATACATGTTTTTTTTTAATCTGTAATCATTTTATAAAGTTTTGACTTAAATATCTATATTTCCTCCCAGTGATTTCTTATAAAACAAAAAAGTAAATAAGACCTACTATATCAGATTTACAGTTAAAAAATCAGCTTTGGAATAAAAGGTGAAAGGAATTCTTCTGGGTAAAAACTTTCAAAATGTTCTTGGGCTGCCAAGCATCAGAGCAACCAGCATCCCAAGAACTGAAACGGAGCATGAAGAAGCTTGGGTGACCAGGGTACAGCGACCCTGGCACAGATAAAATTATGACTCTCAGCCCCTGTAGAACTTGCCCCTGTAGTGTGCAATGCCCATGTTCTGACAAAGTCTGTCAGTGTTTCTAGCAGTTGAATCCTCTTGGGGATCTTGCAGACAGCAGTCGTGGCCCGCCCTTCTCACAACACTTGTATTTTCTGGAACCCAAACAGAAGGAATGCGTAACCTGTTGGCCCCGATCTTTCTGTTTTTCTCCCCACCACTACCGTCTCTTCAGTTCTATCCCTTGTTTCTTCCTTCGCCTGGCTTGACTTCAGCGTGGAAATATTCTAACCAGCTGAACACCAAGATACAAGCATTGTATCTTGTTTTTGGGAAGTTTTATAAGACTTTTTTTTTCCCATTAACATGCCTGGGTGGTGTTCAGCAGTGGAAGTGTCTCCATAAAGGCAATTGAAAAGGTTTCCAAAGGGCAGTATAAATCATGGGCTATTAAATGCTATGGTTTTTTTTAAAAATCAGGAGGATATTGTGCGATTGCAGTAATAATGCAAACAGTATTTATTACGGATCGTTGGATTTGAGTTACAATATAATCATAGCTATTTTATTGAAATAGTTTTCTTCAATGCTGGTCTATTTACTGAATTTTTTTTAAAAAATGAAACAGTTCATACAGTCACCTCACAATGAAGTAAAGATTGACTCCTCATTTCCTGTTATTTTTTATTACTCACTTAAAGTATATATATATATATATATACATATATAAATTTAATAGCTTACAATTCACTGCTTTCTTTTCTTTTTAGGTCCTTCCCACTCCTTATGCCCTGTGGGAAAAACTGAGGAAATAAAATACAAGGGCTGTAGAGGAGAAGTCAGTCAAAAGTGAGCCCTCTCTGCTCCAATGGCTTCAGAGCTTTCGTGTATTATTCTTTGACATAGAGGGAATTCACATAAAGAAAATAAGAGATTTATAATTCCTGTAATTTGGCTGGAAGCACACAGTTTCATACTTCCTGTGTGTTACTGCTTTCTGGTTGCCTAGCTGCCGTAACACAAATACATTGCAAAACTATTTTTTTTTCAGCACAATTACACACATGTGTCAATGAAGCTACCTCCCTAACTTCTTACAGAGTGTGTTTAAAAACAATAGATGTCAGCATGTCAGATTCCAAATTCCTGATTAAATCCTTCTTGGTTAATACAACATTTTGCTAAACACTGAGCTCTCCTGAAACTGGATGAAAGAAAGCTATGTAAAATATTCAAAAACTGGTAGGAACGAACAGTTATTGTGTACTAGGGTTTTTTTCTTTCTTATTACTTTTTTCCCTGAAAGCTTTAGAACAAAGAAAGGAATGTTCTTACATTCTGAAATGAGTTAAATTCCCAATCATAAATTTCAAGTATGTTAGCATCGGTCCATAACAAATGGCCTAGTGTTGACTTCAGATGACATAATCCGTACCCTGAGAAACTTGAGTGTGATCCCAGATTCCCCATGTTTACCTCCTTGGGGTTATAAAGAGTAGCAGTGGTATTTCTGAACCAGAGATTGGGGGAAATTTCTGTCTCCTTACATGAAACAGACGGATGCTGTCAGCCTCCGTGTGCCAGCTCCCTACAAAGGCTGTTGGCCTGAAGAGCGATTCAATAAATTCTGAAGGAAGATGTTGTTGAAACGCAGGCTGAGAATACAGACTGGGGGTTGGGGGGAGGCTCGTAAGTGCGTGTGTGTGTGTGTGTGTGTGTGTGTGTGTGTGTGTGTGTGTGTGCTTGCACGTGCTCGAGGATCTGAGTTTAGATTACCAGAACCAAGGTAAAGCTGCTGGTATTGTCACACATCAGTAATTCCAGCCCTCCTACAGTGAGACGGACAGAATTCCCAGAAGGTCATGAAGCCAGTTAGCCTGTTGTGGCAGGAAGCAATCGAGGTAAGAAAGCAAACATTAAGAGCTGAAGTTGACCTCTAACCTCTATTATGTAAGTCTATGGCATGTGGGCACTGACGTGCAAACACATGAATAGTCACACATGTGAACATACATCACACACACATATATATGTGCATGTACAGAGGACACAGAGATACAGAGAAAGACAGACAGACAGACACACAGAGAGAGAGACAGACAGACAGAGAGACAGACAGACAGAGAGAGAGAGAGAGAGAGAGAGAGAGAGAGAGAGAGAGAGAGAGAGAATGTGTAAAATAAAGAAGGCAGGCTGTGCTTATTAGACATATGAGACAACTCTTAGTCCCACCATGCATGGGAAGAGTCCACTGACTCATAAGGTGCCTTGGGAATCCCTGACACAGCATGAAAAGCTTGACCTCTCCCAGAATTGTCTGCCTCATGCTGTCAGTCTCCAAAGGGACACATAGTGTCTGGGTTTGGTGGCTGCATGCAGCATGGATCCTCCCCGCAGGTGGGGCAGTCTCTGGATGACTTTTCCTTCAGTCTCTGCTCTACTCTTTGTCCCTGTATTTCCTTTACACAGGAGCTATTCTGGGTTAATATTTTTGAGATGGGCGGGTGAGTGGCCCCATCCCTCAACTGGGGACCATGCCTAACTTCTGGATATGGTCTCTATGGTTCTTTCTCCCCTTTGTTCAGTATTTCAGCTAATGTCATCCCTCTTGGGTTCTGGGAGCCTCTTGCTTTCCTGGCATCTGGGAATTTCTGGTGGCTACCCCGAGTTCCCTGTCCCCCACTGCTACACACCTCTGTTCAATTTCCTGACCTCAGTGCTTGCTGACAGGAGCCTGATATAGCTGTCTCCTGAGAGGCTCCATCAGAGCCTGACCGATACAGATACAGATGCTTGCAGCCAACCATTGGACTGAGCACTGGGACCCCAATGGGAAAGTTAGGGGAAGGACTGAAGGAACTGAAGGGGTTTGCAACCATATAGAAAGAAGAACAATATCAACCAACCAGAACCCCCAGAGTTCCCAGGGACTAAACTACCAACCAAAGAGTATACATGGAGGGACACAAGGCTCCAGTTGCAAATGTAGCAGATGATGGTCTTGTCAGGCATCAATGGGAGGGGAGGCCCTTGGTCCTGTGAAGGCTTGATGCCTCAGCATAGGGGAATGCTAGGGTTGTGAGGCAGGAGTGTGTGGGTGGGTGGGGGAGCACCCTCATAGAAGCAGGGGGAAGAGGGTTGGGGATTTAGCTCAGTGGTAGAGCACTTGCCTAGCAAGCGCAAGGCCCTGGGTTCGGTCCCCAGCCTCGGGGAGATGGGATGGGGGTTGGAGGTGGGGAAACCAGGAGGGGATAACATTTGAAATGTAAATAAACAAGTAAAAAGTTTTTTTTTTAAAAAAAGATAAATGTACATTGGATGTTCAAAGACATGGAGAACTTGCACAGATAAGTTGAGCACAGGAATTCTAGAGCTACTCACAGATGAGTTTCCCTCGAGCCTTTCGTAAGATCCCATTGAGAGCAGCAATAACACAGGAATCACCTTCAAAGCTAGGAAATAGCTCAGTTCTGAATTTCTCACAAGGCCACAATAACTACAACCACCACCACATCCTCCTCTTTCTCTTCTTCTTCCCATTCCCTCTCCAGCTCCTCCTCCTTTTTTTTTTTTTTACCACCTTCTCCATTTTTATGTATACGTGTTAATATATGTGCATGTGGAAGAAAGAAGTGAATGTCAGGTGTTTTTCTAAAGCACTCTCCTCCTCTTCTCCTCCTTCTTCGTCTTCTTCCTCCTCTTTGTCCTCTTCCTCTTCTCCTCTTCCTTCCTCTTCTCCTTCCTCTTCCTCTTCCTCTTTTTTTTTTTTTTTTGTTCTTCCCAGGGTTTATTTATATATTTTCACTGGAATAACAGGCTCTTTATTATAACAAGAACTATTGGTTCTAATATAAAATTTCTGGTGACGAGTGGAGTGACTTATTGAACAAGACAGAAAAGACCAGATCATAGATTATTCTCAAATCTCAGTAGATCAACTCTTCTGTTGATGACAAAAGTGGCAGACTAATACACGTAATTTCTCAAGCTCAAGTTTAAGAGACTCATTACAAAGTTCACAAAGAGTTCATTGTTTCCTTTTTCATTGAACATCTAGTTAGCATCCCATACACCACTGCTTAGTAGTAGGTCTGTATTGTGAATATTTTGTGATTTACCATTCTTCTAATTTCCCAGAGTGTCCTATCACATATCTGTTTGACTTTCCACAGTTTAAAGTCATTTGGGGATGTTGTTTAAAGGTAGACTCTTAAGCTCTTTTTATACTAATGCATCAATTTCTATTTTTTTTTTTTATTAACTTGAATATTTCTTATATACATTTCGAGTGTTATTCCTTTCCGGTTTCCGGGCAAACATCCCTCCCCCTCCCTTCCTTATGGGTGTTCCCCTTCCCACCCTCCCCTATTGCCGCCCTCCCCCAACTGTCTAGTTCACTGGGGTTTAGTCTTAGCAGGACCCAGGGCTTCCCCTTCCACTGGTGCTCTTACTAGGATATTCATTGCTAATTCCTCTTTTTTTTTAAATCAAGACAATGCCTCATACTGACCCTGAACCTCACTAATTTGGTTAGCCTGGCTAGCCACCAAGTCCCAAGGATCTACCTGTTGCTCCCTTCCTCCCTACCCCCACCTCCATCCCCCAATTCACCTTCCTACTCCCAAAACTGAAGTCACAGATGTGTGCCACAGCCATGGGTGAGTTTTTTTTAATATAGATGCTAAGGACTGAACTTGGACCCTCACGTTTGCCAACAAGCATTTTATTGACTAAGCTCTCTTCTCCAGCCTCAACGGCCTCAACTTCTTGCCACATACAGTTCTGATAATTAAACGATGGAGAACGTGGCCCTTTCTAGGAGAAATACAACTCCACAATGAGTGTATGGGGATTAGGTCCCCCAAAACATCGATGATCCATCCCTTGGCAACATAGACTATAAACAAGGTCAAGGATCTACTCTGTTTTCAAGAACTTGGTAAGGTTCAGAACAGTTGTCCATCGTATCTCAATGCTTCATTTCAAGTAGAACCATTCAAATATACAACTTCTGAAAACATGCTTTCATCTGTTGAAATCAGACCAGAGAGAAGATTTTAAAAAAACAACCTCTAAGAACAGAAAAATATGAGATGGGTTAGTTATTGAAAATAGCTTTCTCAAAATATCAAAGAATTGTAGCTGGGCCCCATATTGAAGTTCTCCATGTCATTAGTATGAGCTAGCACTGTGTGAAAACTTTGTCTTTTGTACACAAAAGGTGTGTGTGGGGGGGTGTATATATGTGTATGTGTGGGTGTGGGTGTGTATGTGTGTCTTTAAGGTATGTTTTGTGAAAAAATAAGTTTAGCACTGATAAAATGTGAGGTTGCTTTACTCCTCATAACTTTGCAGATCTCCTAATCATGTGTGAAGGTCAGAGGACAACTTTCAGAGTAGTTCTCTCTTTCCACCATGTGGGTCCCTCTCCGGTCTAAGGCATCTCCTAGGCCCTCGTAATCTCAGTGTTAGATAAGGCCTAGTGCTATGACTAATCTCTCCAAAGAGTTTGAAGTCTTTTTGGGTTTGTGGCCAGTTCATTCAGTCTGGTCAATGTTCATGAATAGAGAACTAATCCAAAGCCACAAGTAATCTTCAAAGACATGGATGCTTGATTCCGAGACATATGTGGAACTTTTCTTTACCAGCCCTGCTCATTAGAGTCCTGTTCAACTGAAGCACAGACCACCTGACAGGAGAAGAAATTACCCAGATGTCTTCCAGGTTCAGGAGAAGTCTAGACTGAGAGGAAGAATGTGCTGTAAATAAGTTAGAAACTGGGTGGTTAGGAGCCAACTGCATGATCTCAAACGCTCCCACACCATCCCCTGCAACCGGGCAAGCAACACCAAGAATCTTGGTTGCCGCAGTCCAAGAAAATCACGGAGCTTTTAGAAGGGCTGAGTGGTAAGCTGGGCTGTGACTATCGTGTGGCAGCTGGGCCGTGTGTTCTACTCATTTGAAGTCTCACAGTGACATAAACTATTTTCCCCCATTTCAGTGAACAGTCCAAGCATCTGAGAGGCTCGTGAGCATGGGGAGAACACGGCCCCTGTGGATGGGCAGGGCTGGGCATTATTGGGGTTTAACTGAGCTCAAAGCCTTTACTGTTTCCATCAGAGATAAGAAGCTTAGGGCTGGGGAGATAGCTCAGGGAAGTGTTGCAAACAAGAACATTTGACTTTGTTCCCCAGAACCCATGTTACAAAATCAAGTGTGATGCTAAGTGCCCATAGCCCCAGCACTGGGGAGGCAGACAGGGGGATCCTGGGATCCTGGGG
The DNA here is from genome assembly GCF_011064425.1 of Rattus rattus. Lineage (NCBI taxonomy): Eukaryota > Metazoa > Chordata > Mammalia > Rodentia > Muridae > Rattus > Rattus rattus. Next base: position 13,356,922 of record NC_046167.1, on the reverse strand, counting down.
CTGTCTGACTAGTCACCCTTGCCTAATTGATAAGCTCCAGGCCAATGAGAGACTCTGTCTCATAAAACAAGGCAGTGGGGGTGGGGGTCTTGAAAAACAGCACTGGAGATAAACTTCTGTACACTTACATACTTATGAACACCTTCACGGACACACACACACACACACACACACACACACACACACACACACACACAAAAAAATACAAACAGAAGAAAATAAAAAAAATCGTTGATCTGATATGATAAATAATAAGATTATAAAATTCGTTAATTGAACAAAAAAACAACAATAACAACAACAACAACAAAAACAAAAACAAAAACAAAAAAAACCCGCTTGAGATGTTTACAGTGCGGATTTCCACTTGGTGGGTTCAAGATCCCCCTTGGTGTTGTCCGCCAGAACTCTGCCTCAGTTTCCCTCAGTGAGTGACCTTTGTGTCTTCCCTGAGTCTACACCTCAGAATCGTCACTGTTACGTCTTTGCTCTTCCTCATTTCAGAAGCATAATTCTGACCCTCTTTTCCCTTCAGTGTCTTTCACATACTCTCCCTGTTCCTCTTGCTCTAAATCAGACACAAAGCCTGGACCACTAACTCGCTAACTCTTCTTCAGATGTCGAAGCTGTCGTATACTCAGTCTTGTGTATCCCAAGGGCTGCCCTTGAGTCTCCTCCCTAGCTTAGGATAAGTTTAAGCTTCTCTCACCTCCCAGTTGCTGGCTTTGCAGATCCCTGTCTCCATTGCTGATTTGCATGGTACTGGGGTTCCACCCAGATCCAAGTTCGCTTTTAAATGTTGGAGTGGTTACACTATCAGAATTTGCACAAATATGTAGGCAAAAGAGGCCCTGCCTCCTCCTAGGGCAAATGATAATCAGACACAAACACATAAAGAACAGTTGAAAAGCCCAGCGCTCCATTGGACTGACGAGTTAGTTACCTCTCTCATTGCTGTGACAAAATAGCTGAGTAAAATGACTGTAGGAGGGAGTGTTTATTTCGCCTCACAGTTTGATTGGGTAGGGAAGCGCAGTGGGAGGAGTGGGTCGCATTGTTTCCTCGTTAGGAAGCAGACAGTGATGAGTACTGTTGAGGGGTGCCCCCGACAGTGACATTTACTGGATGCTACACAAATTACTACATAGGATTCTCTCACTATGGTTGGTAATGTTGGAGCCCTCATCAAGGAAAATCATCCTAGCTACAGCCATACACCTCTGCAGGAGTTCTGTGTGGGGAATAGGCTAGCAAAGTGTCCTCATGGTTTGGTGGGTTTGCTTACAGTACACTGTGTGTGTGTGTGTGTGTGTGTGTGTGTGTGTGTGTGTGTGTGTGTGTGTGTGTCTGTATCAAACATTAATTAATATAATAATATATTATACATTAATTTATTAAAGTATAAATAATTTTAAAACCAGCATATTAACTTTAGATTAGTCATAGGTTTATAGAAAAACTGCACAGGCCCTAAAATGTCATCATACTCAAAATTAATGAATTAAGGTCAACACATTATTTCCTACAGCCCCCAATCGATTCAGATTTTCTGAGGTTTTGCCTAATGTCCTCTTTCTGTCCCAAAGTCCCCTTAAGGGTGTCCCATTGTACTCTGGTGTGGTAGTTCCTGGGCCTCCTCTTGGGTTTCTCAGACTTTCTTTCACAGCAAGGATGCACACCTTTTCACTCGTGGTGTTGACGTTAATCACCCGGAAGTCAGTGCTATGCTCTGCTGTATTGTTATTTGTTTTCTCTCTTTCCATACTGCGCCCTGAGCAAAGAAGCGAGCTGCTCATACTTAAGGATACAGAGTCATGACTCACCCACCTGAGGGTGATTACCTATAAATAGTATTTGTCATTCTTCTAAGTGGGAGCTGTATCTCTCATCTTCCTTTTATTTAGTTCTTAAACTATGTCAGCATGGTCTCATGGTATGTATTTTAAACTTCGGACCATGATTTGATATTATTCTGATTACTTTATTGCTCAAATAGTTGGCCATAGGGAGCTATCATTCAGTTATCTGCTATACATTTCTCCTTCAACACAAGCCCTTGTGGGATTTGGTTTGTTGTGTTATATTTTAAGTACTTCTTTCTATTCTTGATAGATACATGGATAGATGATAGGTAAATAGATGGATGTCACATAGATAATAGATGACATATAGGTGGTATTTAGATAGATGATACAGATGATTGATCTATAGATATTTTATCTATTGCCTACTCTTTTTTTCTTTATTAACTTGAGTATTTCTTATTTACATTTCTATTGTTATTTTATTGCCTACTCTTATATTAGAATTGGTATTTGTCTGAAGAGCCCTAGCTTCATTAATTAGAGCGCCAGACATATTCATTGCTATTAGATTTTCATGATGGACTGTCATTATGTCCCAGGCTTTCTCAGTTGATGGCACATGGAAATGGATATGCATATACTAATATTCTGTGTGTGTATAAATAATTATCAATAACTATCTCTATTAGTTATTCTTCTCATTGCTGTGATACAGCGAAAATCAGAAGCATTGTAAAAGGGAAATGGTTTATTCTGTCTTACGGTTTGAGGCAAATATTCCATCCTGATATGGAAAGATAAATATGGCAACAGTAGCATAGCACCCCCACTCAGGAAGCAGAGGGTGAGCAGGAAGTTGGGGTGCGTTGTAAAATTTCAAACCACTATTCCAATGGCCCACTCTTCCAGGTAGATGCCGCCTCCTATGGGTCCACAATCGTCCCAAACAGCACCACCAGCAGGGGACACTGAAGGACATCTCACATTCAAACCACACCGGCTATATCAATATTAAACTAATTGTGTTTGATGATTGCCAATCTTAACCCATTACTCTCTCTCCTTGCATAACTGGAATTTGCCATGCTTCCTACAAGCCCCCTTGTACCTCTGAGTCATCCATAGTCTTAAATGTATAGTCTCATATATGAGGTGCTTTTCAGAATATTAATTAATCTACACCTCGCTCCCATTCGGAAGTCTTTGATCAGCTAGAAGACAATCTTATTTATACTTCCTTTCATCTCCTTTCCTGACAGATTGTTCCCCTTCTCACAGCCACGTAAAGTAGATTTCCCTTCACCATCCTCTGTGGTGAAATTACCTTTAAAGGCTTACTGCTGGGCGTTCATTTGTCATATTCTGCATTTCATCCTGGGATTACCCAGCTCTTCTAAAATACCTTTTTCCTGAAATGTGCACAAACAGAGGTTCACTCTTTGTACTTTGTCCTTTGGGTTTTGATAAATACAGTATCATATATCCACCATGATAGTATCTTACAGATACACATAATTAAAATAAATAAATCTATTAAAATAATTACTAAATCATGAGTGATACAGAAGTTTCATGAGTCTTGTATTTCAGTGTTTTTACATTTATTTGTGTGTGTGTGTGTGTGTGTGTGTGTGTGTGTGTGTGTGTGTGTATACACATACATGCACACATGCCCAGACATACATATAGAGGTCAGGAGATGAGCAAGAAAATCAGTTCTCTTCTTCTAAACTATGTGAATTAGAGGAAGTAAACTTGGCTCCTCTAGATTGTCGGCAAGCAGCTATATCTGTTGATCCATCTTAACAGTCCCATCATATGTTATATCTCTGTCTAGGCCAATAACCAATGTTCCCATTGTATCATTTGCTTTATTGAATTGCCTTTGGACTGTGTTTGTATCAGACTGTGTCTCCGACTTTGAGTCTGTTCTATTGATCCATAGCTCTATTCTTTCACCGAGGTCCAAGTTGTGATTATTATAGCTTAATAGTGAGTTTTGAAATCAAATGGTTTGACTCCTCCAATTATGTACTTCTTCAGTATCATTTTGACTCCTCTGGTTTCACATTTCTGTTTAAGCATTAGAATACTTTATCGATAGCCACAAAAAATATCTTGCTGTAATTCTGGTTGAGTTTTCATTAATGAAAATTAATGAAAATTAATGAGTTTCATTAATGAAGTTGGAAAAAATTGCTATCTCACTGACAATGGGACCTTTAAATCATGGGCAGACACCATTGCTCCATTACTTTAATTGTTTTGATTGGTGCTTTATATTTTCCTACACAAGGGCTCTGTAAATTTTTAAGAAAAATTATAGTTGAGTATTTTGTTTTGTCTTTGGTGACATTAAATATGGCACTGCTAAATTTCAGCTTCTCGTTGTTTAGTGACATGTGGGGAGACATCAGATTTCTATCTTACCCTTGTGTCTGATAATGCTGTATTTGCTGATGACTTCCAGATGCAAACTCTTGACTTTCTACCAAGACAATCATGACAACAAGAATGCAGTCAATTTTACTTAATTCCTTTCTAATCTGCATAGCTTTATTCTTCTCTTCTTCTATTCAACTTCCAGTGTGATGTTGGATTGACGTTATGAGAGAAATACCCTTGTCTCCTTCCCAATCTCAAGGGAGGCGTGTCTATTATCTTATAGATATCAGCTGTGGGGGGTGTACAAGTGTGCATGTGTGTGCGTGTGTATGAATGTGCATACACATATGTGTACATTTCTGCATATGTGCCTCTGTGTGTGTGTGTATGTCTGAACTTATGTGTGCTATTTATCAAAATGAAGAATTTATCCTTCAGCCTAATTGTTTAAGGGACTTTCTTTTCAGAAATGGATATTAGAATTTTGAAATGCTTTTTCTATACCAATCGATATGACCCTATTTTTTTTTCTGCTACATTTTGTGGATGTGGTAAATGACCTTGATGGATATTCTGGCAATTTAAAATCTGGCGTGCATATCTAGAATATACCTCATTGGCCATGGTGAATAATTCTTATGTACCTTTCTCAAGTCAGATTTGTTAATATCACATCGAAGCTTTTCACATTTATAGTTATTAAAGATATTGGTTTATTTTGGCCCTTTTTTATACTGTACATCTCTGGCTGTGATATTAATTTAATATTAACACAGGCCTCATGAGATACACTTGGAAGTGTTCCCTTAGCCTGTAATTTTTAGAAGATAATGTCAAGAAGTGGTATAATCTTTCTAGTAAATGCTTGGTAGTGTTGGCCAGTGGATCTATCTTGACCCACTAGGCTATTTGATATGACTATAGACTGTTTTTATTAATTGATTAGGACTGTAAAGGTTGTCTCTCTTCTGTGATTTTAGTTACCTTGTGTCTTTGATGAGATTGGTTCATTATCACCTCGTTGGACCCATAGGATTATTTCTAGTGCTTTTTTTATTTGTCCTCTTAATGATCACTAAGACCGGAATGATAACCCTCCTTTCATTTTCAACACTGTCTGCTCATCCCTTCTCATTTCTTCTCACCTAGCTATAGGTTCAACTAATTATTGAACTTTCCAACAGACTATCTTTAGGGTTCACTCAGCTTCTTCCTTGCTCCCACGTTTTCAGTCATTGATTTCTGCTCTCATTTTGTGATGATTTCTTCTCTTGTGCTCACTTTACAAATCTTCTTTCTTTGGTTTCATAACATGGAAATGGATGTTATTAATGTTAGGTGGTCCATCAGGTCATCTCCTTTATGTGTTGGTGCTATGTTACCCTCTGAGTTCTGCTTTGGCTGAACATTAGATGCTGTCCTTTCTCTCACTACCACTTTAGCTGCACAGCCACATTTTTCCTAGTTGTCTGTTATTAACTTAGATTTTAGCTCTAGTGTGGTCTGAAAAGTGCACTTTGTAGGTCTGTTGTGGGCTGTGTCTCACAGTACATGCTCTCCCTTGGTAAGTGTTCTGTGTAAGCATAGGACAGTGTTGCATGACATACTCTATGAATGTCTTCTTTTTAAAAAACCACAGTGACTAGTAATGCTGCTGACATTGTCTGCGCAACTACTTGGTTTTTCTTTCTTCTTGAGCTGCACATTATGACAGAGGGGTATTAAAGTACTGACTATGATTTGGTCATCAAAACAAAGTTGACCCTAAATACTACCAGTTTGCTTTCCTTTCGAATTCACACCAACGGTCTTGCCATGAACTATGAGCAAAAATCGTCTTGAAAAATGATAGTGTTAAGCCATTAGAATTACTCAAGAATTTCTGCGTGCCAGATACCAGTGCAACTGGCAGAACATCTATCAGTGAAAGGGAATCATGAATCTGGAGGAAAAAGCTGCACTGATGTTACTTCAGCTCTAGAAGTCTGTCATACCTCAACTGCTCTCGGTGATCGTTTTTTCGCTTGATGTTTCTACTTCCTGGTTCCCACTGTTATTCCTGCCTTATGTTCGTACTGGTTTTGTTCTCCTCAGTAGAGGCTGCCTGTTAATCATACACAAATGGTGACTTTTGATCCATATTCAAAGGTATATTTATTGGGAGATTGCTAAGTGGTGTAGATATCATCCCAGATTTGGTTGGTTTTGTTTGGTTTATGAGGTTGCACCCTAAGCCTGAAGAGACTTCCAGAAAACTTAGAGCAAAAGAGAAACAATCCTAGCTTCCACATCACTAGATTCAGATAAAATGGCACGTCTGAAAAAGGTGGGGAAATACTCTTTATGAAAACTGTCTTCTGGATCAAAACTGTAAAGAAAGTTTACCAATGAGCATTCTCAGGTGCACGTGCTTGGGACGTGCAGGGGAGTTGTGAAGGGAGAAAGGCCAGCCCTTTACCCCACTGCCAGAGTTCATTTTATCCAAAAAGTTAAAAGCCTCAGGAGACTTTGACAAATGGCCCTTTCACCATGCCCTTCAGTCACTCTGGCAAATTAGCATACGCCTTGTGCTCAGTGAAAAAGACTCTGCCTTTCTTCCCTGTTTACTCTTTGTTGGGTTTTCTTGGTCTCCTCTAATGTTAGGCATTTTTACCTGGGTTTTAGGACCACGAGAAAGGCGATTTTTGATGGGCATTAGCAGAACATTATTGAAGAAAGATTGATTTATGACACAGAAGGGGGATAAAAAATTTTAAATCAGAATTGTCCTGGAAAAGCAAGCAAGTGTCGTAGCTGTTTGCAGTTTCTCTCTGCCACAGGAACTTCGTCTGAGCAAAGCCTCCTGACTATTCATTGGTTCTATGAGCTAAAATGGAGTGAAATGGATGAATGACCAGAATTTTCATTCCATTTTTTTTTTAAAGACAAGTGTGAGAAACAGCTAGGTTTTAATTATTTGCTCAAGGACAAGCCTGGTCTTCTAATTCCAGTTCTTGTTCCCTGCCTAAGCAGTTTCATAGCCTGTAATATTTAAATTACTGCTTAAATGCTTTATTTAATGATGAATGGCTTTCGCCATCACAGATGGAAAATAGCTTTGACTGTCTTCTTGCTTGAATAACTGGTGTCTTGGAGAGCACAGGCTTGCTCTCTGAGGATCTCAAAGGAGAGCTATGTTTTAAGCACTTTCTGAGGCAAATCAGCTGTCTTTGAAAGAAGAGAGAACACACAATCTCAGCCTCCAATCCTTGGCATTCAGCACATTGCTCTAAAGAAAGCCAGAGCTGATTTACAAATAATCTTATGTTGTTATGATGGTATCTGTGGAAACTCCTCAAACTAAAAAAAAAAAAAAAAACCACAGCATAATAAAGCAAAAACAAAGCAAAGCTCTCAAACATGCACAGGCACACACACAGACACATATGCATGTATACACATACCTATAAGCACATACATATTCATACTATATGCATACATGCACACACATATACTTATATATTCATATACACATACATCCACGAACATAGATACATATATACTAATATACACATGCATTCACACAAACACATGTACTCACATACCTATGCACATAATATGCATACTAGATACATATACACATGTACCCATACATATGCATACATGCACATACATACATATATGCACAGAGACATACACATATCCTCACACAGACATACCTAAATGCAAACATACACATATATACACACACATATGCATACGTATACAGCTATATACTCAAACATGCACACACATATGTACATGCACACATACATGCATATTCACACACAAATACCTACTTAAAAGAAAAAATACTCGAAGACGCCTTGCAAGACTCTACTGATCATTTCTAAACGCTCTGTCTTCTCAGGAAGGCAGTATCTTGGGGAAAGGTGTTGAAGAGAGATTCTAAAAGCAGAAGAGAGAACCCAGTATCTGTACTGTTCAGCTCTGTTAATTAGCTTGGTTTAAACAATTCAAAATCAATTCATATACAAACCATCACGAACATCATAAATTGGTACAGTTTCCGTTTGTCAGTTCAAGCCTCTTGAAAAGAAACAAGAGCGTTCAACCTGAGCTCGACTTCTGGTTCAAAGATGAGCAAATTTGTCTTTAATACAGAAAAATGAGCCTGTTATGCCAACACTTTGGAGCCTGAGGCAGGGGAATCACTGTGAGTTCAAGGCCACCTGTGCTGCATAGCGTGACCCTGCCTCAACAAACAAAAATGTCAGCCAGCCATACACGACCTTAAGTGCGCTGATACGCCTCCACTTCCCCTGTTGTGGAATGAGCTGACCTGTGACCCCTCTTCTACCATCTAGCCTTCTGTGACATGAACAGGTCCCTCTATGCTACCTGAGTTCAATCAGGAAAAGGCATCCCTTGTGACCCCACCGGCCTCCTCTTCCCTGTGTAGGTAGAATGGGCTCCCCTTTTCTGCTGCAACTCTGCACTCTCCTGATGACTTGGATATAGACATCTTTTTACATCCAAGGTTTGCCGTGTTCCCCAGCCCCTTCAGGTTTCCCAGGGCCTGGCTGCCTCTAGAACTGTTTTTCTGTTTTTTGCTGACAGTGGATCTTTCCTCTTACTGCACAGTCTCTCACAGATGTTCCCTGTATCAACACAGCAGCTGCTGCCCAGTGAGCGAGAGCCCGTGGAATCTGCTGGTGTCTTTTCATCTTGGCAAATATCATTCAGATGAGCAAATAACTTTCCCCCAATCCCCAAAGAGTCCATGCATGTGACCGTTCCTCTGTCACTTTCTTTTCAAGAACTTGTCTTCCTTTTGATGTTTTTATCACCGGGATAAAAATGTAGAGGCGTCCATACATTGCGAGAAAAGGCAGTTAATTGCCCTTGAGCTGAGTGCAAAATGCCAAGCCCGTGGGAGACTCTGAGGGGTCCAGGCTTAATGGATGCTTTGCAGTGCTTAGCACAGTGCAGGAAGATGCCCTTGCAGTCAGGCTTGTGGACACAGCGCAGTGTATGTGAGTCCTGAGATCAAGCTCCACTCCGCAGAAAATGAGGTTAGAAAACAATCTAAGGAAAAGTTATGTTTTCCTAAAGTAAAAATTGAGTTTCGGCAGCCAACTATTGTGTGTGCTGTTTAAATAAGATTTGAGCACTTTTCAAGTAATTGCAGGGGTTTCAGTTTTCTGTTTGTAATTCCTTCTTGCAATTTCCCCATACCTGTTAGCCTAAGGTTAGAAAAGATAGATCTGATGTGATTTCTTTTATTACCTATACTTGACTTACAATTTCTGTAGCCAAGTCCATTATTAACCTTGGGGATGACATTCTAAAGAAAGTTGAACAGTAGTTTAATTTTTTATTTTTTGGATACATATGCACGTATACACAGTTAAATATTGTATACAGTATTGTATACACACACACACTATATATATACATATAACATATAAGCATATATATATATATATATATATGCTTAAATTTTTGTCTGCTCATGTGTATGTGGTATGTTCTAGGAAGGAAAATTTGAACTTGGAAGTCAGTAGCCTCCTTGTGAAGCACTAGTGTGTGACGCAAATATGTGTGTTCATGTGTGCACACACACATGCCGGGAAGTATACATGGAGGTAAGGGGACAGCCTTGTTTCTACCTTGTTTGAAACAAGTCTCTCTGTTGTTCTTTTGCATACACCGCCAGACTAGCTGACTCACAACCTTCTGGAGACTCTCCTCCGTCTATGAGCTCACCCAGTCACATAACAATTGCAGACCTGTGCCATGGTGCTTGGTTCTTGGGGTTTACGCTCAGGCCCTTGTGTTTGGGCAGCACATTCTTTAGCTGCCAAGCCGCCTTCCCAGCTCAATGTATGTGTTTTATGTAGAGTATGTAAATTACCATATATATGATGAATGAAGTACATATAAAAAGTATATAATAAATACTATATTTTTTAAAACCATAAATGGGAGGAGTTGTAGTCTTGGCACAGACTTACTTACTTACAGGCCCCTATGAGGAAATATTATGGGAAAGGACATTTAAATACAGGGGTCACTGGCCACCCTGTGGGACGCCTGTGAAGGACACCGTGGCTTCTGTTCTGCCACAAGCACCTCTTTCTGTAAAAATTTGCACAATTTAAAGCAGATACACATATACAAATTCAGATTTACATTTCATTAAGGAAGAATATCTTTCTGTCCTCAAAGGCACTGTAATCACCTGACTCCTGACAGCAAGTGTCGCTGGGTGTCCGAGGAGTCCTTTGTAGGCAGTGGTGATGTGCACAGGTCCACAGAACCAGTGGACCCCAGAGCTCCTCATTCGTTTAGTTTGAGATGAGGCTTAGCCTTGGTTTGGATTAAGCTCTGCAGGGCCTCCAAGGGGCAGATGGATTTTATAACCTTAGCCCTGAGTTTCAAGATAGAGGATTTAACACACAAAATCAAACTGACCATATTAAAATGACAACTAGTGAATCTTGTAAGCATGTTATTTTCACTCAGGACATCGTCAGAGCATACATAGAGAATGACTTGTCTTACCCTCCCTGTCTCTCTTCCTTCTCTTTACCCTCAAGGTAGACAAGTCTACCCAATAACTAGAAATTACAGTTCCTTGCTATATTGTGTATATCAGCTCAGATTAAATTCTTCCAGGGAAATTTCATTTCCCCTTTTTTTAAAATGTGAAATTGCCCTTTTTAACAAGTACATTTCAGGTAAAAAGCTTTTCTATTTGATTTGTTCAGTGCTTCTTTATTGCAATAAAAATGTGTAGTCCTGAATACGTTTGAATGTTCCTGACTCCGGGAGTAAAGCTATTTTGAACGCCTAGCGTTCGCACTGGCTTCTTTCCCTTATCTAAACCTTAGCCTTTAAATGTGCTAGCAGGGCCTTGAACTTGGAGGTGCAACACTTCAAGCTCGACTTGTAAAAAGCATCATGTTTGAAACTTAAAATCGGCTACAGACTAGGAACACTCTTTAGGTCAGAAGATGCCTTGTGGAAAATATGGCTTTAAGTTGTGGGTGGATCAAACCAGAAGTCTTCCTGGAGTGGTTTGCATTCACCAGTAACAAAAAGCCGAGCATTGACAAGTGTTTTGTCAATCCCCACCCTCCCTCCACAGAAGATTCCCCGCCCTCCACGGAGGATTTTTAATTTTGAAGGATGTTGCTGATTTCCTCCCTTTCAGAATAAGAGGGGGAATGTTTATTTGACCTTAATATAAGTCTGGATCGTTCTAAAAGGAGATAGACAATATCAAAAGAACGTATTCATTTCTATCGCTACCTTTGTCAATCCATTAAATTGGAAAAAAGAATCCATTTAAATTTCCCGAGTTTCTTCAACCATCTCTAGACAGTGAAGCTCATGGCACAAGATGACTTAGAGGTCTTTATAGAATGGAAAAATTCAAGGGAGATCTGTATTTGATACAAAATTCAAGTTTATCTTCCTTGGCTGCAGAGTGAGTTCAAGTCTACAAGAAACCTTGTCTCAAAAATGCAGAGAACACAGTGTTTACATGTAATATATTCTTCTTAATATTTTTAGTCATCTTTAAGTGATCTCTAATGCCTAATATGACTGAATTATTATATATATACACAGTTATTATTATATATAATATATATTATATATTTCTAGCCAGCTACACAGCTAGTAGGGCAGGAGCATATGAAACCCTGTCTTATAAAACAAATGAAGCCTCAGAAAGAATAAAGGAGCAGGACAACAGCACAGACTGGAACACTCTGAGCAAACACATCAGCAAGTGTTTGGTTGTGGAGTTTAGTTCCCTTTGGATATGGCCATAAGAGAGCAAGCACATATGGCCGAGTCTGAGACAGGCAGACAGCAGAACTTAATGCAACCAGAGCTACAGCTTCTCCCTCCATCAATGAGAAGAGAGAACGCCGTTAGAGAGAGGAAATGGAATCTAGCTGGCCAGGGATGAAGAATGAAGATGCTGAAGTGGTAGTAAGACTTCCGTGTGCGAGAAAGTTGGAAGGGGTGATGTTTAAGGAACGGTCAGAAGGAAACATTTGGAATTCCCTCCCCCGAGAGACAGTTAGATTCTAAAATTCTTCAGTTAGATTCTAGAATTCCATCATCTGCAATGTTTTCCTGTTATTTCTTAACACTCGTTTGAAAGCCCGCTTACCACAGGCCATCTTTTCACTAAGGCAAATGCTAAGTCATAAATGATATAAATATGTATAACAGATTTCTCTAGAGGACAGTGATAAAAGAGCTGAGTCAAGATGAGAGTCCAAACCGGACAATGTCACTCCTGAAATAGCTCTAGATACTTCATTAGCATGTGCATGCACTTGTGTGAGCGTGTGCATGTGTGTGTATGTGTAAGTGTGTGTGTGTGTGTGTATGAGCATGTGAGTGTGTATACATGTGTGTGTATGAGCATGTGCATACATGTGTGTATGTCTTTGTGAGTGTGTGTGTGTGTGTGTGAGTGTGTATATTCATGAGCATATGAGCACAACTGCATACGCATGTTCACAGGACAATGTGCTGGAATCAGCACTCTCCTTCCACCATGCGGGGTCCAGGAATTGAACTCGGGTCATGAGTCTCAGTGGCAAGTGCCTTTACCTACTGAGCCATCTCCCAGCCCTACCTTTAATTTTCTCCAGATCTTGCTCTACCCAAGAACAGTTTAGGAACAAGTTCCTGTTGTAGCTATCATTGGCCCCCAGCTGTTCAATGGTGAAGGTGGGCAGAATCAGCAGTAGCATTTGGCATGTGAGGTGCTCGGAAACAGACACCATGAAAACTCTTCCCGTGGGGCTTTCCAAATACCAACTCCAGAAAGCAGTCTATTGGTAGTCTTAACAGCCACAGGTATTCAAACACAACCCAAGTGCATGTGAGTCCACACCGTCTCTTCTTGGCACAAGAACTCAACAAAAGGGACACAGCTTCCAAAAATAACAGCAGGGAAAAAAAATAGACTTTATTGGCACCATCTCAAAGACTAAATTATTTATTCCTTCCTCTAAATTCTTCTTCCAGCATTTCTCTACTGCACGACAAACCTGAAGGCTCTCCCTGTAACTAAATTCTTAGTTCAAAACCCCATCCTCACCCATCTTTCTCTCAATGAACTTAAAAAGTGTTTGTAGATAAACATTAAGATGTCTGAATGCAGGACACCCCCAATGTCCAAGGTCCTATCGTTTTCTTACCTCTCCTAACCCCCTGAATAGCTAATCATATAAGGGCTTGGTCCTGTGTCAGTGCACACAAAGTGAGTTCCAGGTGAGGTGAGGAGAAGGATAGACAGGTCTTCTACACACAGTGATAACTCTACCAGGCATACAGATTCTGTGAAAACCAGCCTTCTCTTGCTGGGAAATCAGATCTCTGGGTGCCCATCAGGGGTAGAGGCACATGCCCTTCTTTGGCCCCTGAATCAATACCAATTTATCCAACCGGCACAGCGAGACTATGCACAGGAAGTACCAGCCTTGTGGGCTCTCATGGCACTCGGACAAAGGGTCTTCTGTCCCCTTCTGCACCCCGAGATGTCCATCTGGCTCCTATTTTTCCCATCTCTTCCTCCTGCCTTGAAACCTTTGGCTTTCCCATCTGCAAGTGTGATCAGGTGTAAAAGGGGATGTTGTACCAAAGTGACATGGCTGTCACCTAAGATGGCTATCCGGAAGCTGACATGTGTACACACAACACTGATGCCTAGCCTGCTCCTTACAGTGCACTGGCACTGGTGTGAGAGCTGAGACCAGATGCTGTCACCAAAGGCTGGCAGAGCATGGAAAGATGTAAGCCTGTCATTGGCACAGGCGCATAAATCCTGTACAGATTGTGACCTTGAAAGGCTTAGCTACCAAACATATGACAGAACATATTCTTGACATACACAAAGAAAGGTTTGCCCATTTGATGCCTCGAAAGCAAGTCTCACCAGAGAGAAGCACAAACAGAATGGCTAACTTAAAACCAAGTTATTTCCATAATGGCAATTCCCAAGTCTGTACCAGGGAGTCCTGAAATCCTTGGAGGTTTTCATCAGAATTAACACCCAACAGATTCCTCAGCACTTCCGGTGGGTAGGGTCTCCTGGTTGTCTGTGATGTAAGAGGTGTGATTCTAGGGCCAAGCAAAACAGCACAGACCAAAGGAAACAAAAGGTAGGGATGATGGTCAAGAGATCTCTTTAGAGAAACGGTGTCTAGCAAGGACTGGACGGAAACGACAGATTTATTATCATTCTTTGATAGATGTTATCTAACATTACCTTATTAATCTTTCCAACAAACTGACTAGAAAGGGGAAGAAATGGAAGCTGGTATTTCAGTGACAACTGATTGGCATGTATGTCTGTGTGTGTGTGTGTGTGTGTGTGTGTGTGTGTGTGTGACTGGGTCTCCTGTACTTCAGGCTAGCCTTGAACTCACAATATAGCCAGGGTGACATTGAACTACTGCTTCTCTTGCCTTCGCCTCTAAGTGCTGGGATGGCAGGCGTGAACCATACCATGAACCAGCCCTGTTACCCAGCTTCAATTCTTATTATTTTATACCAGGTTGAGTTATTTTCCTAACTAAAATAAAAAATAGAATTCAAATGTTTTACTTTGGAAAACAACCCACTGACCAACACTAAAACCAGAATTCATCCACAAGTCACTCATAAGCACATAGCATCTTTTTAACATTTATTTTATCCCTCTGAATATGGAAATGCTCATTTGGTCAGATAATTAATGAAAATAGTCTTCCTAATGTATACTCTTTTTATTTTGATATTGCGAGTTTACTAGCATCTTCATTAAATGCCAAGTCAGTATTTCAACTCCATTCTCCCCACTGAGGTCAGCCCTCTGCACAGACACACAAGTCCATCCTCAAAGGATTCACATCTGAAAAAATCAATCCTTTGAGCTTACCAGATGTCCTTTCACAGCTGTGTTCTTATTAGCATACATTATAATATTACACGACTATATTAGCATGTATTATAATATTGCTATAGAATCGTTCATCTTCAAACGAACACATTGCAATTTTCTGATCTTGCACCTCTGTACAATTTATATTGTACATGTACACCTGACATAAACAACTTGAAAACTGGACAAAGTAAATAAACAAGTTTGTCTTCCCCCTTAGAGCTAAACCCATGGGCATCCCAGCTCTCTCCCCAGAGGAGTTTTCTGGTCTATAGCATAGAAATAGGGACCCAAATAGAGATGCGAGTTAAGAAGGCCAAGTTTTGTTTTGAAGATCACACAGATTTAGGGTGTGCAAAGAAGAGGACCTGAAACAAAGTAACTAAGCTTTGGTGACGATCTTAATTCCATCCGACGACTTCTGCATTCACTGCTTTCCTTCCTATTATTTACAAATACTCAAAAATGACAGAAGTACTGAGTTACCTACTCCATTGGAATGTAACCTCTGTGAAATCCTCATTCTTCCAGTCTGTTACCACGTGTGGGCACACAGTACTTGATCAACAAATGCTTGTTGAATAAATACCTTTTCTTAAATGTGCATGGGTGTTACAGCCTCTGCTATTCAGTGGGACAATCAAATAGCACTCTCTTTTCAATTCGTTTAGGAGATTCAGAACTCCGAGTTTGTCAAGTAAGGAGAGATGTAATTTTTTTTTCTCTCTCTCTCTCGCAAGCCTTGATAAAGCACAGTGTATCCAGGTACAATTTGATGTTGGGAGAGGACAGTGTGATCTCTTTTGTACAATTGTGATGTGCTTACGAGTGCTTCAATAACAGATGATAAGTTCATTGTATTCATCTGTGGCAGGCTGGCTTTCAGACAGCTGAGCTTACTTCAAAAGTCTCATTATTACAACCCTCCATGTTTCCCCCATTTTGCCACATCTACTTGTCGTTTAGCTAAAAAATATAATTGTGGGGACCTGAGAGCCAGTCAGTCAGCAATGACGGACACCTTTCACATTCCCCTAATGCTCATCAAACCAAGAGTGGCTGCAGCTTTCGGGTGGTTGGGATTTGATTATCCTGATTAAAATCCATTTTCAGGCCTGTTGGTCGAGAATGTCTTAATACGCTTGTTTTGCTCATTAAAGGTGAGAAGGGAAAAAACAAAGGGACTTGGCCATTTGTCAGGCATCTTACCTTGCTAAGCAAATGAGGAAATAGTCAAAGACGGTGCCCATATGATGCTGTGGTAAGATGGGATAAAAGACACATGTATTTAAGGTGACTTAATTCTTCAACTCACAGTATCCAATTCATTTAGGAAAAAAAATCTCCCCACTCAGTTGCACCCTATCAAGCAATCCCGTACACATAAATATACACACAAACCTTTCTATGCCAGCCAAAGTCTGATGGATGGAGCCCTTCTGGCCTCTCTTAGTTACTCTACGTTATGCCACAATGTTTTCTGATTCTTTCTAGAATTGTTGAAACTTGCCCCAAAACCCAGACTTGGGAGCCTCAGGTTTCAGTTTACCTGAAAGGATCTACTTATTTCCAGTATAAAATTATCCTTAGTGCGGTAGAATGTGTTTCTCCAGATCAGTTCCAAACCATTAAGTCCTCAACTATTTTGCTCTCAGACCTCTATAATTTTTAAATACATGTTGAGGGTTTCAAAGTAATTGTATACATTAAGCCTATCAATATTTACCTTATAAACTGGAGCTAAGGAAATGTTAAATATGAGGTAATTCATAATATAAAATGCCGAATCCATTGAATAATATTTCTATTAAAGTGCATGTGTTTATTAATAATTTTTTTTTTTGATATATAGTATTTCATTCAAAGGAAAAAAAAAAAAAAAAGTGCTGCATGTTGTTTAGTGCTTAATACAGGCATTTTCAATTAAATAAAGTTTTTGATGTTGGGGATTTAGCTCAGTGGTGTGTGTGTGTGTGCTCTGTGTGCTATATTAATAATTTTATTAAATATAATTTTGATGTTGGATTTGCGTGTGTGTGTGTGTGTGTGTTTTGCTGCCGTGTCTGGATATGCACCATGTACATTCCTGGTGTTCACAGAGGACAGAAGAGGTGTCAGGCCCTCTGGAACTGAAGCTAAGGATGGCTCTAAACCATCACGTAGATGCTGAGAACCAACACAAGTCTTCGACAAGAGCAACAAATGGTCTTAACCCTTGACCAACTCCAGCGCCATTAAAATAGCTATTTTTATTTTATCGTAGGGAAAACACTAGAATTATCTTGCATTTTCATTTGAGTGTTTGCATGTTTTCTGCATGAGTGCACATCTATGTGCCGGTACATGCCTGTACACGCACCTCTAGACGCCAGACCTCAACAGTGGGTGTGTTCTTCAACCACTCCCCACTGTGTATCCTGAGGAAGCGTCTCTCACTGATCCTAGAGCTTACTAATGGCCAGACCGGCTGTCTAGTGACCCCTAGGGTCTTCCTGTGTCCCCCTCACAGAGCTGCTACATACCTGGCTTTTTACATGTTTATTTCTGAAATCTGTCCATATCGCAGGCATTTTACCTGAGCCATTTCCTCAGATCCTTGGCTTACATTTTCTCAGACCATTTT
Source organism: Rattus rattus (assembly GCF_011064425.1). NCBI lineage: Eukaryota > Metazoa > Chordata > Mammalia > Rodentia > Muridae > Rattus > Rattus rattus. The sequence continues at coordinate 13,339,173 of NC_046167.1, read as the reverse complement.
ATCATCTTAGATAACTGGGTCCTCATCTATATGTCTACACTTAACCAATTACAACATCGGAACCACGTAGTCTACAGAAGACTCCACTGTTCCTTCATGAGAAAACAGAATAAAAATGGACAATTATATCTTAACATCATTGTGAAAATAATTTAGATTTCATAGGCCTCCTGAAAGGCTCTATGGGACCCATAGGTGCCCCAAGGCCACTCTGAGTACCTATCCTAACTAGTTAAAAACATTTTGCTGAATTAAAGTTATGTGAGGAAAATTTATAACTCATTAATTTATAACTCATTAACAAAGAATACAAAATATCAAAAGTAGAGCCTGGGAGCTAGATAGGTGGCTCAGAGATACAGAACAGTTAGACAGACAGAGATACAGGACAACTAGACAGACAGAGATACAGAACAGCTAGACAGACAGAGACACAGAATAGCTAGACAAGTGGCTCAGAGATACAGAACATGTGTTGTTCTTGCAGAGAGCTCCGGTCTGATTCTTAGCACCTACATGGCCATTCAAAACCATCCATAATTACAGTTCCAGAGGCTCAGTTCCAATGTCCTCTTCTGACCTCCATGGGTACCAGGCACACATGCAGACATGCATACAGACAAAATAGTTATGCATAATGTAAATAAAAAGTATTTAAGTCCAGGCTGGAGATGTGGCTCAGTTGGTAGACAGTTTCCCAAATGTGAGGCCATCAGTTGGGCCTTCAGCACTACATTATAAACTCATACTCCTACACCTCAGGATGTAGACTCAGGAAGGTAGGTTCAAGATGTTCCCTGGCTATATACTAAATTTGAGGTTTTTATAGAACAGAAGAAACCCTGCAGAGAGTGGCAGAGTGATGGAAAGAGACAGAAACAGAGAGTGATAGTGACAGAAGGAGAGGAAAAAGTGAATGTGCATGTGTGTATGCATGTGTGTGTGCATGTGTGTGTATATGTGGCATATGTGTGTGGTGTGTGTGTATGTGTGTATATGTGGTGTGTATGTATATGTGATATGTGTGTGTGTGTGTGGTGTTTGTGTGGTATGTGTATGGTGTGTGAGTATGTGTGTGTGGTGTGTGTGTATATGTGGTGTATATGTGTGGTGTGTGTATGTGTTTATGTGGTGTGTATGTATATGTGATGTGTGTGTGTATATGTAATGTGTGAGTATGTGTGTGTGTGGTATGTGTATATATGTGGTATGTGCAGTGTGTGTGTATGTGGTGTATATGTGTGGTATGTGTGTCTGTGCATGCATGTGTGTATGTATGCATATATGTGGTGTATATGTGTGGTGTGTATGTGTGTTTATGTAGTGTGTATGTATATGTGATGTGTGTATGTGTGTGTGTGGTGTGAGTGTGTGTGTGTGTGGTGTGTGAGTATGTGTGTGTGTGGTATGTGTGGTATGTGTGTGGTGTGTGTGTATATGTGGTGTATATGTGTGGTGTGTGTGTCTGTACATGCATGTGTGTATGTATGCATGTATGTGGTATATATGTGTAGTGTATGTGCCTGTGTGCCTGTGTGTACGTGCATGTATGTTCATTCATGTGGCCAAGTGACAGAGAAGGAGAGACAAGACAGACACACGTACAGAATGTGCACACGTGTGTGTGTGTGTGTATGTGTGTGTGTGTATGTGTGTGTGTGTGTGTGTGTATGTGTTTGTGTGACAATGACAGAAAAAGAGAGAGGTGGAGGCAGGGGGACAGTGTTATGGAAAGTTTTGGAGAAACTATTTTTCCTTTGTTTTCTAGGGCAAACCTCACTTTTAATTGATAAATTTTACAAGCTGAGACTTGTTGAAAGAAAAACTTCAGGCAGACAAGTTTACCAAAGTTTTATTTGAACCAAGTTCAGAGACCCCTACCCAGTAACCTAGGAAGGTGATATTTATAAACAAAGAAACAAACAAAGAAGTGACTCCAAGAAATAATTTGACTGGCCCCAGCATACTATCTGTCCTATTTGGACACAGGCTGATCATTTAGCAACCGAGGATTGGCTAAACCTCAACTGCTCTGAAACCTAGCTACTTGTCCCAACAACGAACTCTCACATTAGGGTCCAGCTTGTTTGCATACTAGGTAAAGTCGTAGTAACCCATGTAGCAACTTTAGCTGGGGGGCGGCATGCAGCCCCTAAGTGTAATATTTGATATAGTTAGATTTTTATAAAAATACGTTTGCATGTAAATACTAAATATCCATAGAATATTTCTCATTTGTGAATATGTAGATATGTTCACCAGAAGACTCAGCCCCTGGTGGCTTTAATCACCACTCACGAGCTGTGCCCCTCATAGCCTTCCTCCCCGCCTGTGTATTCTTCTTCTTATCTTGCAAGAAGAGAACCTTGCCTTTTGTCTTCATCATGAAAATGTTTTATTTTTTGAAGAAAAAGCGTTCAAAGTTCATTCTGTGGAAATTTCGATTGTCTGGAAGTTCTGATCAAGGCGGGTAAAAAGTGCTCTCGAAGCCTTAAGTTACGAGACAAAGACGGAAGATAATTAATATGCTCAAAGTTAGGCAAAGGCCCTTGACTCTCTAACCATTATGTAATTAGAAATAATCTTCTTAAAGCAATAGGTATAATAAAAGGACTTAACAGAGTCAACCCCCACCCCCTTTTCCAATTGTATCCAGCTTTCCACAGTACTGAAAAATGAGGTACTCAGGGCAGTGAGACAGAGGTGAAGCTGGCTCTTCAAATTAACATATGACTTCCACGTGGGATGGAACACGTCTTTGGAAATATTAGTATGCGGTTTGTAGGCTGTTAGATGAGGGGTTGGAGCATAGAGGAGAGTAGGTATACAAAGGCGCTAATGTACATATGTTCTAGCTACTCTCCCTCTGACCAGTTACCTTTGAGACTAGCAGCTTGAAATGTCCCCTTCTCCCTTGCTCACGATCCTTAGGTCAGGGATTTAAGAAGGACTTGGCTGTCGCTAAGGGTCCCTCATGCAGCTGCATTCAGATGCTGCCTGGGCTGCCTTGATCTGCAGGCTCTGTGGGGTGCGCATCCAATTTGGCTCACTCACCTGGCCAGCAGTTGATGCTGCTTGTCAGCTGTGTTTCAGCTGGGCTGTCAATCAAAATGCCTGTACGTGGAATTTTTTTTTTTAAGTGTGACAGTTTCAAACTGCTTGTTCAGCACCTGGTTGGATTACCCCAGATAAACACTTCAGAGAATTAGCAGAAGTTGTGTGTGTGTGTGTGTGTGTGTGTGTGTGTGTGTGTGTGTGTCTGTGTGTGTGTGTGTGTGTGTGTGTGTATGTGTCTGCCTCTCTCTCTCTCTCTCTCTCTCTCTCTCTCTCTCTCTCTGTGTGTGTGTGTCTGTGTGTGTGTGTCTGTGTGTGTCTGTGTGTGTGTGTGTCTGTGTGTATGTGTGTGTGTGTATGTGTGTGTGTGTGTCTGTGTGTGTGTGTGTGTCTGTGTCTGTGTGTGTGTGTGTGTGTGTGTGTGTGTGTGTGTGTGTGTGTCTGTGTGTGTGTGTGTGTGTGTGTGTGTGTGTGTGTGTCTGTGTGTGTATGTGTATGTGTGTGTCTGTGTGTGTGTCTGTGTGTGTCTGTGTGTGTATGTATGTGTGTGTATGTATGTGTGTGTGTCTGTGTGTGTCTGTGTGTGTGTGTGTGTGTGTGTGTGTGTGTGTGTGTCTGTGTGTGTCTCTGTGTGTGTCTGTGTGTGTGTGTGTGTGTCTCTGTGTGCGTGTTCTCAGAAGTCACTCAAAATCACATCCCCCGTGCTATTGATACCAGTGTGTCTTTAGGATGAGTTCAGACAGATGGTATGGATGAGTCATGAACCTTGCTGTTAAAGGCAGGCATATTTAGCAATACGAAAAGAGTTTCAAGATCGACATCCCATGTAAGGCCAAGCGTACTTCCCTTCCTGTTTTCAAATCAAGAGAAGTATTTTCGTAAAAACCATACAATGAAATGGAACTTTGTTCCCATTTGAAATATTATTGACCGCATGGGAACAAGCTATAGTCCCATTATAGTTCGAATCTGTCTCAAGAGTGCAACCTGGATTTGGATTTGATGCCCCAGACCTGCAGTCTCTGTTACTTGAGAGGCTTAAGGCGGAGCATTCCAACTTCAAGGCCCTCCTGGGTTGTAGGGAGTCCAGGGCTAACCTGGGCAACTTAGTGATTTCTTATCTCAAACGGAGAATTAAAAATGAGAGCGGAGGTCGTAGCTCCCTCGAAGTACGTTTGCCCCGCACGTGCAATGCCCAGGTTCGGTTCAAAGTACTGGGTGAAAAATAGAATCTTCTCCAAAAACACAAAACAATGGATAATTTGTCGTGGAAGTTAATTTGTAAAACCTGTAGGCTGTCAAGCCATTGGCTGGAGTGGCTTAAATATTATTATGTTAAAAATTGTTCAAATAAGCTTAAGTTTCCTGATCAGATTGTATCTGTCTTCTGCTTTGGAACATGCATGAAATACGTCTGAGAATATAAGGAAGATATTTATATATTCTCAGAGAGTTGGGGAGGGGACCGATAACACCTCATCTTTCCCGTAGGAATGAAGAGAAGGAGGGAAGGAAACTGTGAACAGATTGTGGGGGGATCGCACAGGCATAGCGCCGGTCAGTGATAGCTGACAAGAATCTACAGGATGGATTCTGAAAGCTAAAAACATGCAGTGCCTGTAAACTGAGAGACTCTCAGAGCCTTAGACACCGCCTTGGCTGAAAGCCCAAGCTTTAATCCAGATCCATGACAAACATCAACATGGGTTTAAGGAGGCTACATCGGAACAATCAAATTTAGGAAAACTCGAACGTTAAATTCAGTTGAAATTCACAGTACTTGAGCCAGCATATTCATTCACTTTTTGTTTGAAATGCAAAAGTCTTTTGATATCATTGTTTTAAAGGTTGAAAAAAAATCACATGATAAAACTTTTAGTTCTCTTCCTTCCCAGTGCCTCAATTACTGCTTTTGCCCCCTGAATGTTCCATGTTCTACGGCAGAATTATTGCCCTTTAAAACACTAAGTTAGTTGTGAAACGTCCTTCGAAGTGAAAAGCAAAGGTTTCATTAAGGACCCGTGAGGCCCAGCCCGCCACCGCTCTCGGATTGTCTCACCTTCTTACGCTGTGTGTTAGGACTGCCCTGCTGCCTAGAGTGTCCACTGCCTTCCCTGTGCAGGTTCCCGGGTGAACTCTTCTCCTGTTCACATGTAAGAATTTCAATAATAGGCATGGTTAACGGACAGCTGAAATTTTAAGTTGAAGGATTCGAAAGGAAGTTCTGGAGTCGCGATTTAGACTCGGAAGCTTTCAGAACCGCTTCAGTAACAGTGTGATCTCTGAGAAGGGGCGAAATGATGATAAATAAAGAAGTCAATGCAGGAAGAAAGGAAAGGAGGGAGGGAGGGAGGAAATAGAAGGAAAGTTTGGAGAAAGTGGAGAGAGAATCATTGTAATTAAAAGAAATGACATAAAAGCCCAAACAGTAGGGACTTCAATGGGACCAAATGTTTTTATGCTTAAGTTAGACAGATAAATATAGACCAACGACCTGGTAACTGAACAAATGGAGTCTTGGTGGAATTTGAGACAGCTGTCTTCATACAGGCACCAACTTCAGCCATCTCGCTGAGGAGGCGTTTGTGTGCCCATGATATGTGAGCTCGTGTTAGGTTCCCTCAGCCTCCTTCAGCTGCTCAGACTGAAGACCAAAGGGAATGACTAATCTTACTGAGGGTTTAGAGGGTTCACTACTGTCAGAGAACGACAACAACAAAATCACTGTGCTCGAACAAACTTGGAGAGAGCTCAAAGTCAATTTTGTTAAGTCTCTAGGCCATACACTAGTGAAGAAATTCACTGGATACTTAGCCAAAGGGAAATGTCAAAGGTCACTGAGAATGGGACAATTCATGATGCCTGTGCTATTTAAAGATAAAATCCTAATGCTACTGTTGCAGATGGAGGTCAAAGCTACTCAAATCGCCCTGGTGGCAGCGGTGGCTTGAGTTCTTTGCTAACCACCTCAATGAAAGATACACCCCCCACACACACACACACACAGCCTTCTATTTTAATATGCCTCAAACAGCTCAATGGCTAGGCCACTCCCAAAGCTCCACTCACCTAGCACACTCTCCTCTCCAATATTCCTGAATTATTATTTACTAAAACCAATATTCAGTCCTGGCCACCCAAGACCCAGGCCCACAGCCCTCCTGGGCCACAACGCCCAATTCTTACATGTTGCCTGTCTCTGTCCTACACTTCTCAGGCCTGGTCTTTCTCCTTTCCAGCATGAAGATTCTAAATCTTCCTTCCTTTCTTGTCCTCAAATCTGTCTTCCTGCTCAGCCTTGGCTATAGGCAACTTTATTTACCAATTAAAACAAACTGGGGTAGGGGCCCTCAATGTCTTACACGAGGATTGTTTATAATTTTGGGAACCCAATTAACATAATACAAGCATTAGACCAAATCCATAGCATAACTCCTATCAGAATGAGTTGGAGCTAATACACACACAGGGGTAGCATTTAGCTTCCATTGCTCATTAGGAAAAGCATTTCTGGTAAGTCTAGAAAAGTCTGGTCATGAGTTCAGTTGTCATAAAACACAACATTCTCTTCTCATACCTCTTAGGCCAGAGCAGCTACTGGAGGAATTATTGTTTTTGTTGTTTAACAGCGTGTAGAGGAGGAAGGACAAAAGGAGAGAGGAAGATGGTAGTCGTGGGTTTGGAATCAAAGTAAAGAGAAATGTGGGTGAGGTTGAAAAAGAATATATCCAGGGAGCTGGGATGTCCCAAGCCATCCTCAGAGTTCTCTAATCAAGCAAGCTGGAAGGAGAGAAGGCTGTGTTGAAGACTGGGGAGAGTCTTAATCCAAAGGAGTTGCTTTAATAAAACCATGCCGACTGGGAAGCACATAAATAATGGAAAGTTATGTATGGAGTCTGAAGGATCAAATATCAAGCCATGTTCGTTATCTGAAGGGCCCGCTTTCTGGTTCCTAGACGGTGCCTTCTAGCTGTGTCTTCACATGGTTGGAGTGGCAAAGAAGCTATCCTGAACCTCACTTACTTGCACTATAGTTGTGAGGGTTTCTGACTCACGAGCCAAGCTTTTTTCAAAGGTCCCACTTGCTGACATCATCACCTTGATGATTGAGCCTCCACACTGGAGCCCCTGAGAGTTTAGACCACGATAGTGTTGGAACTTGGATGGAACAAATGTTTGGATCTACGAGCCAGAGTGTTAGGTGAATTCTTGCCATCACGCTGATGTGGCAAGTAATCTCACCTGCTGAGCCATCGTATTAGCGCTTAGGTTGCTACCGTGCCAGACATACACATCCCAATTCTGTGGGCCGCCCAATGTCTCCAGCCACCATGCACTCTCTTGAATTCAATTTAATCGCCACACAAACACAATAACATCTGGTCCAATTGATAAGATATAATTGCCCACCTAGACATACAAAGCCCTGTACACATCATAATAACCTGTAAATGTGCAGAGAGGAATCTTAACATCCGCCTCCATGTTCTCTGGGCTGCCTCCCTCCTCTTGCTCCAGTCTCCTCCTCCTTCTTCTCTCTAAAATTTTCCTCCCGCCCATCCTTCCTTCTCGTCCAATGACAGGCCTCAATCTATCTTATAGCTGCCTTCACCTGTATGACATCATCCCACATCCCTCTACCATGTAGGCCTCGGGGATCAAATGTACATGATTGGTGTAATACATGGCAGGTGTATTTACCAACTGAGCCATATCTCCAGTCTATTTATTTCTTTCTATAAAACTGTGAACCCCATCATAGCGACATTCTTCCTGTGACCTGATCCCCAACATACATCTTCATGTGCTGCCACAGTGGGTATTCATCTTCCCAGTTTGAATTTGGGGGAGGCACAAACATTCAGGCTACCCCAGGCAAGCTTGAGTCTCCTCTGCACTTCATGCACATTTTCCTCTTAAGGAAAGCTTGAGGGAATATAAAAATCCTTTCTTGTCATCAACTTTTATCAGCCAGAAGTAATGAAAAAAATATATATTGACAATATAGTATTTCCCTCTCCTATAAAAGAATAGTGGGTATTTTCAATATCTTCCAGTATGTTGTTGTTTTGATATAGTGAGCTTAATTTGCTGTATCTTTGCATATTCATTTTTAAAATCCATTTTAATAAGTGCCCTTGGAAGGAAAAATGAGGACAATTATTTTTCCCTGTTAGATAATTTTCATTCACTAAACAGAACGGCCATTAAGTAGAATCCACCACTATGTGCCTCACTTTCAACTGTTCTCAGCAGGAAACTTGAGCTCCTTCCTACTGCATTTCAGGGGAAGTAGGGAAGGAGGAGGTTTAGTGACCAGCTTAATGCCTGCAGTGCCCCCTGGGGCTGCCACCACAGCAGCCTGGTTAAAGAATGCTGAGAAGGGTTCAAGGGGCATGAAGATTTTATAAGTGTGTATATTTTTTTTTCATCCTCTTGAAAATATAACCCAATATTTCTACACCCGTTGTTATATATTCTTCCTTTCTGATTTTTTTTCCGAAATAAAATACACTAATGCATTCCTATTTAATAGAAACAGAACATGCTAAAAGGCTTCTAATTTTAATGAAACCTTTCAAGTCAATATTACAATTCAGAGAGTGAGTCACAAAGCGCTTTATTACCCTCATATTCACTCCTAAGCCATTCTCAATCAGTTTTTATTGCACAAGTGGAAAAATATTAATATAGTTTAGTATACAAAGTAACAGCTCAAATCCTCAGGCTTGCTTTGCCTCACTGATGAAAATTTTTTGTGTCTTATTTCAAACCCATGAGGCTGAAATCCTCTTGGTATTATGTTTTTATTCCCATCCCTAGTAACCCTTTGTTGCTGTTGTGTTAATTCACTCATTTTTGTTACTATCCTAAAGCAAACAGAAACAGAAAGAAGAATGAAGATACTTACTTAGAAATTGAACTGGAAGTGGGAAAAACCTTCAAAAGATAATGTGTAAGAATAAACCAGTTTGAGCCCTGGATCCTAATTTATTAGTTACATTACTAGATAAACTGATTAAGTTAGATAATTCTTAGATAATAATAAGTGATTGGTAATACTTAACATGATTTTAAATGCCATAATGTTTGTAAACCAAAGATGAATTATTAGGAAGTGGTAGGTTACTGACCTTGTGACTTTTAACCAGGAGTGGGGATGTTCATGTGGGTTGAGCAAAAGCCTGCCCTAGACTTCATTGTGGAGCTGAATAGTGGCTTTTCTCCTTTTAAAATAATAATTTGATAGTTAATCTTTTATTCTTCTTCAGTTCCGTACATCTGGGTGGAAACTGTGTCTGCATAGTGCTGAGTTCTACTTATTTCAGCTTGCTTTGTTCCCTTCAGTGTTGGAAAGTTCTGGCACAGGGTAAAGGAGGAGGTGTCTCATGACAACTAATCAATCACATATTTCCTAGTACAACCATTATGCTTTATGCTGCTAACAAAAGTACCACAAAACAATCTTCCAATCTTCCACACATGACCTTTGAGGACATTGTGCAGGCTAAGGTACCCACCAATAGTCCATACCAAACAGAAAGGAATAAAAAGATATTCTCTTTTTTTAATGTTAAGCAGAATCCAGATATATGGAAGTGGTTAGGTGCTTAAATTCTGGTATCAAAAAAGCAAATGTCCTGTGTGGGTAGTTTGATTGGGAAAATGCCCCATAGGCTAAGTATTTGAACAGTTGATCTCCAGTTGGTGGCACTGTTTAGGGGAGGTAATATAGGTTTGTTGGAGAAAGTACATCACTTTGAGAGTTCATGACCTCACTCCACATAAAATCTTTCTCTGGTTCTTGTTTGTGGTTGAAAATATGATCTCTCACTGTCCTGTTTCTGCTACTTACTGCTACGCCTTCCTGCCCACCCACACTTGCTGCCATTATGAGCGCACTCTCTCCAGAACCATAAGCACAAATAAACTCTTGCCTCTTTATGTTATGTCTATTCACTTATGTAAATGCAGATACTGAAATGACTGTACACTATCAGGTCTCATGAGTGAATCCCAGCCTGCTTTAGCACACCCTTGAACAAATAACTTAGTAAAACGAACAAACAAATCCTCAGTTTCATTCTTCATGGCCATCATTTTTCCAGCCAAGGGTTTAATGAAGTTCTGACACATGAAAAAAATTAGCGCTTCTTTCTTTAGGTTAGTCTTTAAATATTTTTACTTGTGTAACTCTTACTTCCTGATGACTGCATGATACAACATGCCAAAGGATTCAGTCACACTCCATAACCAACTGCTGGATTCCCAACCACTCTCTCCAGCTTCCGTAGTTGCTTCTCTCACACAGTTTGTCTTGGTGACCTCAAATCTATCCTTTTTTCCTTTTCTTTTTCTTTTTTTCCACACTGGATTTTTCTGTTCCCAAACAGGCTAAAATCCTGGGCACTGTTTCAACTACCACCCGCCTGGATCCACAGCTCCCCGGATCTCCCACTCTGTTTTCCTTCAACCTCAGTCCCAGATCAAACCAGTCCAGTGCTTTCTCTTCCTTTCCGTGCAGCTGAGCACAGATGGGCAAGTCCCAGCTCTGTGCAGATGGTATCCTTCAAACTTGTAACATACAGCCTCAGCACGGTCCTCCCTCAAGCACGCCCGTGACCTTCTGGCTGAGTTCTCTCTACATTTCTACACTATCTGATATTTCAAATATTTATTCATTTCTTATAACCACTGAACATTCTTTCACTTTCTTACAAAATGATATTACATCCAAAGTTTCACCTCAAGTCTCTCACCCTTTCAATCTGAAACTATATCAGGAACTACCTTATACATCTGTCTTTCTTGCTTTCCTCCGGACAATGCCAAGTTCCTAGATCTGTGTTCTGGTATCTTTTGTAGTCATCTGTTCCTAGTTAACATACCATCCCAGGGTTACTGCATATGGGTTTTCTTTGTTTTGTTTTGTGTTGTTTTTTTTTTGGGGGGGGGGCAGTTGTTTTGTTTTTAGTTAGTTAGTTTGTTTTTGTTTGTTTTGAGTTAGGGGATGAACAGAGTCTCACCATGTAGCTCAGACTGGCCTTGAACTTGCAGCAAAGCAATCAATCTTTCTCTGCTTCCCAAGTTTTGGTGGCATTTAAACAATTCGTTACTATCTCACATATGTTTATAGGCTCAGCTGAGCATTTCCCCCACAGGATCCCATAAATACTGGGACTCAGATGTTGAGATCATCTATAATTCTTGACTAGTCTAGCTTTAAAAGATGCTTCCTTCACCATGCTGGAAGTTGGTATTGGATAGCTCCACTGGGATTGTTCCCGAGTACCTCTTGTAGCCTGGGGCTTGTTTCTAAGAGAGAACATACTCAAAGCAAATATTCCAGGAGAAAGAAGCCACCAAACCAGTAATAGATTTAGTGTAGAAATGGTGAAATCCTGGGATTTTTCTGTCCTACTGGTCAGACTATTACAGTATCCAGCTGATTCAGTAGACAGAGAAATAAGGTGCATTGGAGCATTGGAAAATCAGACTGCAGAGACTGTTGGGAGGGTAACACTGTGGTTGTCTTCGGGAACTAGAATCTGTTATAACACTCAAACCTTCCTCATTTTCATCTGCTTCCATTGTACTGGTCTTCCCCTTCTCCAACTTCTGAGCAGCCTCAGCTATGTTGTTCTGTTAACGTATAGAGGTGGGCAAATGTATCACATTATATGTTTCTGTATGTATATAGATGTCAACGAAAAGTTTAGAGAGTGTAAGTAGAAAGGCATGAATTTGAGACGACTACTACTAGCAAAACCTGTGAGTCTTCATATTCGTAGAGTGGTTGGCTGGGGTTTTTGTTTGTTTGTTTGTTTTCTTGTTTTGAGACAGGCACACATGACCCAGACTGATCTCCAACTCATTACATAGCTAAGAATGACCTTGAATTTCGGATCCTCCTGCCTTACTGAGATTACATATGATTTACAGGGTGAAGGGAATCAAACATGATAGGCATGTACTCTACTGCCTTCCCAATCGCAATAGACTGCATTTGATAATAACCTCAATGCTGGGTGTAAGGCCAAATTTAGTGCTTTTTAAAATATAGAGACCAAATTAATGCTTACCGTACATATAAAGTGGCATTTGCTAATATTAAAGCAAATAAATCTACTACATCTATGTAGAATTCAAAATCATTCAATTTTCCATCTCTTAATTTTTTTAGTAGTAAAATAATATAATAAACTAATTTCTGACCTGGATATTGGAAAAAAATATATAAGGTCTAAAAAACATTTGGAGGTCTAGAGAGAAGGTCCATGTAAATATAGTGTATTAGATATGCTATTCTTCCAGTGAAAGTAGGCTTACTAATATCCCTTGGAAATTAAAACAGAGACTGTTTTGCATATTCATTATAAGATGGAATTTATGCAATGGGGAAGTAGCCTGCTAAATAAAGTGCTCACTCAATGATTTAACTGTTTTTATTTTATGTGCATTGGTGTTTGAGAAGGTCAGATTTCTTAGAACTGGAATTACAGTCACTTGTAAGCTGCCATGTGGTTGCTGGGACTTGAACTCAGGATCACTGGAAGAGCAGCCACTGTTCCTAACTACTTAACAATCTCTGCAGGCCCCAATATTTGCCCCAAAACCATAAGAAGCAGACTTTGGATCCTCAGTATCCACAAAAACAGTGGGTGGGCCTAGTGGCCTATTTATAATCCCAGTGTTCAGAAAGTGGAAACAGGGATTATCTGGGCCATCTGGCTACTTAGACTAGTTAATTTGATGAGCCCTGACTTCAGCAGGAGACCCTACCTCAATAAAAAACACATGGATCTTCCAAGGAAGACTCACCTAAGACCAACCTCTGAACTATGCACCTATGTGCGCGTTCAGCCTACACATGTGAGTATACGCATGCACCCACATATGGGAGCACACACATCACCCAAACACACACACATGCCTACTACATATGCATAACAATGCAAATAATAACTGGGACTTGCTCTTTTTAGACAACTATGACAAGTCATTTTTCAGACCTAGTTTTAGGGAAAAGTTACGAAATAGGCATTCTTCAGAATCTTCCCACTTCCAATCCATATCATATCTGCTTTCTCTGCATCATCACCTCATCCTCACTTTTTGCTGACATATGCAGATCTCTGTCTGCCAGACCTGGCATCTGAGAATCTGAATGACTGAGGCAGACTCCAGTCTAATGCTGTAGACAGTCTTACTTCAGTTCCAGTGTACTTTTATACACAAATGGAGCGAGGACAGCAATGATCCAAGCAAGATTGTCTGCACTTAGAAAAATATGATCAGAAAGACGTGTAAATAAATGTCAGTAAGCACGTACTAAATATTAACAGAGCAGCCCTTTCCCAGAACTTTCTCAGGGCACACCAGTGGAAGCACAATTGTTGGACACATACTATAGATTATATCTGGGAAAACAGAAAAGCAAAGCAGGCCATATCCAGATTTGGGGTATGCTGGTCAGATGGGGTTCTACAGCTGAGTTCTGACACCCAACACGAATAAACAAATCCTATAAACTGAACGCAAATGTTTGCCAGGGAATAAGATGCACTTGATGCACTTTTCTCCCCGGAGCCTCTCTCACAGTTCGCCAAGGTGTTGTTTACCCTGTGCCATTCTTTTGAGCATATTCCGATACCCCATACTGTCGCCATTCCCTGTGTTAGATTAACTAATGGTGCTCCAGGAAAATCAGACGTCTGTCATGTCAATGTATTGCATGTCTCAGAGTTTGTTTAAAGGGTGGTTTTATACAGAACTTTTTGTTTTTGTTTCTTGCTCTGTTAAAGTAACTTCACCATCGGGAACAGGGAGTTCATCTCTGTAAGAAAGTCATTCCCAAGAAGAAATACCTCTGAGACTCTTTATGGATCTCTTTGCTTCTATAATTTCCGGAATAGTAATAAATAACTGGAAGGGCTTCAGGGGCTCACCCCTAACAAACTCTGTGCAAAGCCAGGCCATGCCTTCTGACTCTCCCTGTAAAGCTAACACAATACCAAACAGACCTACGAACGAACCAAGCTCATTAAGCCACGTTACCCATTAGTACATCCCATGCTGATGATTTTTCAAATTTTGTATCTCTGTTTGAAAAGTTCAACCTGAGATCCCTGTGCTTCTTAACCCAGTCTTTTCCGGGTGGGCGCCATCGTCCTACCTGACACATCCTAGACAGAAATAGAATACAAGGGCAGTTGCGTAGGCCTGAGCGTAGTCTCTAAGTAAGAAGAAAGCGATGTACTGCTTCTCTTGAGTTCATATATATTCAGTTGCCTCTGGTCTTGTTATTTTTCTCTAGACATCACTGGACTTACTAACACACTGGCCTGGAGGAGGCAGGAGGCAGGAGGCAGAATCCCCCTCCCCCAACCCCAAGGTGCAGAGAAGTGTTTCCCCTTGCTGTTGCTCCATAAATAATTGAGGAGTCTTCCAGGCAACACAGACAAGATGCAGATTTAATTTATTCCCTGGGAGGACCAAAGGTGGTTGTGTAGACCCAGCACACAGACAAGCTGAGCCAGGGACACTGGCACAATTCAAAATGTGTCACTTACAGGGCACGTGCTGAACTCCTGGGCAAGGAGCAGTTGTGTTTCCCTTCTTGTTTTTTGTTTTGTTCTTTTTTCTGAGAACCTGAGTGCTGGCCATTAGGGGAAGGGGACAAGATATCACATTGAAGCGAGGAGGTGATACTTCCCATATCTCTAAATTCAGAGGGAGGAAAAAAAAAATGCACCCACTGGTTCTGATTGGTGATTGTGTCACCTGGTTTGTTTGTTTGTTTGTTTGTTTGTTTGTTTGTTCGGTTTTTGGTTTTTGGTTTTTGTTTTGTTTTTAGATTTCTCTTCTTTTTAAGCCTCTCTGTGTCTTATTTCCGAATACCCACTTTGTATTGGACGCTCAGAGGAGGGACCGCTCCTCCGCCTGTGTTTGAATCACAGCAGAAAAGAAGTAAATGAAAGTGGCCAGGAGGGAATGGGAGGGGAGGGGAGAGGAGTCTCCAGAAGGAGGTTCAAACTGCCGTCTACATCAGGGGCAGAGCCAGGGCCTGTAAAAGAAACCAAACACTAACGGCAGCAGGCAACCCCAGGAGCAAAGAGAGGCTTGTTTCTAGAGGCCAATTAGAACTGAAGCTGTACGCTTAGAGGATTGGCAAGGGGCTAACTCTGTAGAGACGTAATAACCCAGACCAACACGCCGCTGAAGTATGTACTCGGGTCCTGAGATGTCCCTTCATGGCGTTGAATAAGTTGGTTTTTTTGTATACAATGCTGACTGTCTTAGTTGCTGTTCTATTACTCTGAAGAGACAGCAACTCTATTTTTTTGTTCTTATTTTCGGAGCTGGGGACCAAATCCAGGGCCTTGCGTTTGCTAGGCAAGCGCTCTACCACTGAGCTAAATCCTCAACCCCGAGACAACAACTCTTATCAAAGAAAGCATTTATTTGGGGGCTTGCTTACAGTTCCAGAGACTCAGTCTGTTATCATCATGGCAAGAAACATGTTGTTTGGAACAATAGCTGAGAGCTACGTTCAGATCCACAACAGACAGAGAGCCTGGGCCTGCCCTGGTCTTCTGAAACTCAAAGCCCACTCCTAGTAACTAAGGTCTTCCTCAAACAAGGCCACACCCCCTAATCCTTCTAATCATCTCAAAGAACTCCATTCCCTGGTGACTAAGCATTCAGATATGTGGGTTTATGGTGGCCATGTCAATCAAACTTCACACTGACCCTTAACTGTTCCATAAAAACTTTACTTCCTGGGGCTGGGGATTTAGCTCAGTGGTAGAGCAAGCACAAGGCCCTGGGTTCGGTCCTCAGCTCCAGGAAAAAGAAAACAAAAAACAAAACAAAAAAAAAAATCTTGGTTTCCCCATTTCAAAGAAGCGTACGTTTTAAAGATTTCCAGTTTGCTCTTTTTAATCACCCATTTTAGAGAACATTGTAACTTTTTATTGTAAGCAGCGTTTTCTTAGGAAGACTTCCGGCTCTCTCCGCTCCTGCTCAGATTTCTGTCAGATTTCTGTCATGCGCGGCTGGAAGCTTTTGACAAGCACTTAGTAATGCTCGAGCTTTGTTTGTGAGTCTCAGTTGCTATGAGCGCGTCCCTAAGGCGGTTTGTTCAGGTTTTTGGAATCAATATTTAACTCAGAAGTCCGAGCTGTTCCTCTGACCTCGGAGGCGACCGAAGGAAATGACTTAAGCAAATTAAGTTCTCAACTGCTGTCAAATGACTTCAAGACACAAATAAAGTCACTGCAGAAGTTCAAAGTAACGATGTTCTGCTGGAATCCTTACAAAATTTGAAGTAAAAATTTCCAAATAATAGAACATTCCACATAACGGTGTCTGATTCAGTGTCCACAGCTGTCAGTTGATGCCAAACATTTATGCTTCCCAGTAAGAGCCCAGAGGGACCCAAGTGGCTCCGTGTTGTCCATGTAGACTGGTAACAGTCCTAGGCTGGGCACTCTTGTATATAAATATACAAAATAAACTCATTTGCAGTGACAAAAATAATAAAATATCCAAAATTTAAGATCTGTCCCATAGGCTAGTAAACTTCATGAGTTTTCTGGGCACATGGGGAAAATGGGAATTACCATCCTTTTGTAGAAATGCTCTGTATACGTGTGGGGTAAGAAACATGTTAGCGTGTGTATGGGTGCACATATGATCCAATGCCTGGTGTTTACCATCATGACTCTCCCCTTATTTTCTGACACAGGGTTTCTCACTGAACCTATAGCTCACCCATTGGCTAGGCTAGCTCACCAGCGATTTCCAAGGGATTGGTTCTCTCCATCTCCCCAGAAGTTGGGACTGCAGACATGGCTCCTCAGACATGGATTTTACACGGGTGTTCAGGAATCACACTCAAGTTGTGCCCCTGGACAGCACAGAAAGCAACATCACTGACGGAGCCGTGTTTTGTGATTTGTGTTCCCCACTCAGAATTAGCAAACAACAACTCTTGAGAAAGGGGTTCCTCTGGCCTGTCTCATACAACGCTCGTTCTAAGAGCTCCTTGGTGGCTAAAGTAAAACATTCTTACGGTCTTCAAGTCCCTTCCTTCCTTGCTCACAATCAGCTTTCCTAACTCCATGCCCATCTGGGTAAATGTACGTATATCCACTCATAGACATGAGTATAGTACATATATTGCACCAAGACGTCCAATGCAATATTTATTTTGTGCTTTGAGCTGCCCAAGATATTGTTATAAAACCTAAGGCTCCTGTAGGGGAGCGAGTGCATAAAACTTTCATGCCTAGTATAAAAAATACAAAATGTTATTATTAATATTTAATAAGATTTGCAGCAGTCAATGAGCCAAATCAATGTTTTTTAATTAAGTTATTCATTTGTAATACGAGCCGTGCCTTGTTGTGCGTTTGTGTGGAATTCGGTATGTAGAATTAAAATAAATAAATAAACCTGATTTTAGCCCTCGGGGTAATGGTATTAGTAATAAAGCTATTAATTGGTTGCCTTTCCTCTGATAAGCAAACACGGCTGCTTCAGTGACAACATCTTTCATTCGAAGGTACTTTATGACTCTCAAGCTGGATCTCATCCAAGGTGTTTAGTGAGAAGAATTGCAGTTTGTGCTGTTTGGAACAGGCTCATGCCTGGCCTTGCCTCCTACCTGGTCTTCCTGGGTCTCTTATTAGGCATCAAGGCAGTTGAGGGTAAATAATCAGAGTCTGCTTTGAATGAAGGTTGCGGAGTCCTCATATATTAAAGAAGTGACCCTTCAACCAAAGATTTGTTCATCTCCTAGCTTCCATGTTGCTCAGGAATTCTTTCTCCAACCTACACCCCCCCCCACAGTCCTCTTTTCTGTAAGTTTTTATGATCGATGTTTTCCCCACCATCCTGGAGTGAGTGAGGGAATGTCCGATGCAGTGAGCTTCCAGCAATCATAGCTGACCTGGGCAGATGCTACAATGTTCTTCCTCCTCATGGTCATTTTAAAAGATGGCTTTGCTTGGTGTAAAACTCATGTCACCCTTGTCCTTTTTCTAAACCTGGTTGCTATAAATAATACATCAAAACTGCACAGTAAAAACCTGTATTTGGATGCACATAGGGGGGAGGTAAGCTGCATTCTGCTATATGAACCCAAATGTTTCTTCTAAATGCTCAACAGAGTGTGTTATTTAAAAGAAAACTAGCTGTAGAAGCCTTTCACTGGCCTACCCCATTGAGGTTATTCTTATGATGTGCACGCTATCCGTTAATCATGAGTAGGAGAATATAAATGGACCACAAAGGGCCTTCATTACAATATCTTCAAACTTTATAGGAGAAAAGGGGCATTTCCATCGACCATAACTATAAAAACAGATGTAAATTATTAATGCAGTTTCTAATTGCAAAAGATGCTACCACTGGCAGAGAACACAGATCACAGTAGTACGCCGTTAGGCAGGAAAGGGGTCCTCAATTTGACCCCCAGCAACACAAAATAAAAACATTCTATAAGCCAAACATTTTTTTTCTTAAATAGATAAAAGACTCTAACTGCTTTTTATTCTTAAACAGCATCTTATGGAGATAAGTGTGGACCACATACGGGTTAAATATTGAGACGGGCAGTTTAATAATTGATAAGATCAGAATCAGGTGCTAGCTGTTAAGGATCAACTCTCGAGATCATGCGTCCTGCCTGGGAATCAGGGTCTCCCTTTGCGCCTTGTATCTCAAAGGTCACATGGCTTCACCTGCTCTGTCCTCACCTACATTTTCATCGGGGGTATGTTTGCTCATTTAACTGTCCTTACCTGAGTTTATAAAATACCTTCTTTTAGTTTTGATAATGTCATTCCTATATGCATTGTACTGTATATAGTTATATGTGTTCTATTCATATAGAGTTATATATGTGTGTATATACATACATACACACACATATATATACATATATATGTATATATATATGTTCTGTTCTCCTCCAGCTGCCCTCTCCCATCCTTTGCTCACTCCCACCATCCCCTTCTTACAAAATAAATCAAAGAATACTTTAAGTTAACTAGACATAGATTCACACAGTTGTTCTCTTAGCGTTCAAGAACTTTGGGCAGAAAGACCCTGAGTTTGAAGCCAATCTAGTCTATATATCAAGACCTTCCTCTCCTCCTCATCCTTCTTCTACTCCTCCTTCTCCTCTTCCTCCTCTTCCCCCTCCTTTTCTCCTACTTCTCCTTCTTCACCTCCTCCTCCTCCTTCTCATCCTCTTCCTCCTTCTCTTTCTTCTCCTCCTTCTCATCCTCTTCTTCCTCCTCTTTCTCCTCCTTCTTTCTCCTTCTCCTCCTCCTTCTCTTCTTCCTCTTTTCTCCTCCTCTTCCCCCCCTCCTCCTCCACCTCATATTTTAAAAGTAAGCAGAGACCTTCTTATTGTGTATATTTGGTGGCATTTACTTACTTGAGGCTGATGAAATGACTCTGGGGAAGGCGTTTGCCTCCAAGCCCAATGACCTGAGTTTGATCCCCAGGACCCAGATGGTGAAACAAAAGCACCCCCAGTTATCCTCCGATCTCCACCTACCCTAAAAGGCCAGGGGCATGTGCCTCCAACAGCGCTCACAAATAAATGCAATAATTAGTTTTTTAATTTACTTAATGGAAGATCCATGATATATCCAAACTTAAACAACATAACAAAAAAAAAAAAAAAAAAAAACAAGAAAAACTAATATATACTGGTAAAACGCATTGGACTGAATTTTGAATTAACTTGATAAGTTGCAAGAAATAAAATGAGACAAGCATCTCAAACATGCTCAGATTCATTAATAAAATTATTAGAAACCTGAGAGACAGAGTTGATGTGGCATGGCAGCTCGAAAAATATCATTTTGATCTTTAAAGAAAACTCTCCGTATCAGATGTAAATTAGATTTAATTAAACATAGATCAAAGATACTTTTCTTATCAAAATTAACATGAATATATAATATGGGCCCTTGGGAGGGAAGGGGAATGTGGCATGATTGTGCTAGCTTTTATTATGTTTAGCTTTCTTTGTTTTCTATTGAAATGTGTCAACTTTATTGCTAATATTTCACTGACGGTGCGTTCTTCATTTCTTCAATATAGAATTCAATTTAAAATAAAATCCTATATTCTGTCTGAAAATTTCAATTCCCACCAGCAGCATAATTCAATTAAGCTCCAAATATTTCTTTTAAAAAATACAAAATAAAATCACTCTCTCTGCATATGCTATTTCTGCTGCACTCCAAAAGGATAAAAACCTGCATTTGTTTACTCTCGGTTCATCTATCACTTTGTACATTTTTATGGATTTTTATGTATAATCACATTTTCAGAGGGGATTGTTATATACTGTGCCCCATTTCAACAGTTATTATCTTTCAGCCTTAAAATTATAAAAATTGATACACAATCTCCCTAGGGAAGTGATAGGTAGCCATTCATCACTCCCTGTGACAAGCTGAACTTGGTCTGTTTATTGTCGTGAAAGATGGGTTCTCTTCTTGTTTCTTCTCTCTCCCCTTCCTGCTAACAGGGCGGTGATCAGAGTCCCTTTGAAGCATGCAGGGGCTGGGAGGGTGGGAGTGAGCTGCCTTATTTCTGAGCCTGGGAAAGAATCTGCATTTTTCTTCTAAAAGCTCGATGATAAAGTATGTTACTTGAAAGGAATTTATGAAAGGAATTCACGCTTCCATTTGCCTGTTCTCTTGAAGCTGCTCTTTAAACATCTCTTCCCCTGCCTCTCTCTCTCCCAATTTACCTTTTGCAAGATGACTGCTCTATCAGACATAAAATGTTCCCTATTTCGCTTAACTATGCAACAGCCGCTCTCTGTACTTCTAGGGCACCCTTAATGGTGCTGTTATATTCCATTCGAACTTGAACACATCAAGAGCAAATCTACCTACAGGCATCATAAGGACTGATGCCATTGGCTGGGGTCCGAAAGCCTTGCATATGGCAATGTGTTTACTAGAATCATTCCAAAGTGTTATCATTAAAACACAATTGTGCTTTACGGGTGTCAGCTGGACATAGGTGAGGGTTACCATTATTTCTGTCCTCCTGCCCTACGGTTTTTGTTGAAACTCGTTTTAATCTCCAGGTTTGTCCAATGACCATATTTGGGGGGGAAGGGGGTGGTGGAAGCCACGTCCTCATCCCTCTCTTGGAAGTGAACCAAATGTCAGCTTCCATGTGAATAACAACCAGGGCAATTCCTTCTCTGTAAATACGGCAGGGGACATGGAAGGTAGGGAGAAGCAGGGTGGGAAAGGTCTCAGGGTTGGGGATTTAGCTCAGTGGTAGAGCGCTGCCAGGAAGCGCAAGGCCCTGGGTTCGGGAGCTCCTCAAAAAAAAGAAAAAAAAAAAAAAAAAAAAAAGAAAAGAAAGCTCTCCCAATGTACCCATCTTGGTCAGCTATGTCAGCTGGACATAGGTGAGGGTTACCATTATTTCTGTCCTCCTGCCCTACGGTTTTTGTTGAAACTCGTTTTAATCTCCAGGTTTGTCCAATGACCATATTTGGGGGGGAAGGGGGCGGTGGAAGCCACATCCTCATCCCTCTCTTGGAAGTGAACCAAATCTCATTCAACCTTCACAGTTAAGTACCAACTCTCATGTTTGCTTTAAAATGGAAATAAATTTTTTTTCAAGCATTCCGCCATTGTTCCAAATGTCTGTGCATCACACTTGAACTTACAAAGTCTTTAGCTCCCACACCGAGGACAAACACATCTACTGGAAGTGAGGTACCGGAAGTGAGGTGCAGCAAAGAGCACTGTGTGGTATGAGGCTGCAGAATTTGCAGGTAATGAGATGGCTAGGTTTGACCTCCATCCAGCCTGTGTACATCAGTTTCCCTACTCTGTTCAGGGCTCCCCTTGGCAGGACTAGTTCTCTTATATTCTCCTCTTTGTCCTGTCTTTCTTGGAACTCACCAGGAAAGAGTCATCCTGCATTTCTTCATAAGGGAATGACATTTGAAGTACAAACTGAGGGTTGGAGAGATGGCACAGTGGGTAAGAGTGCAGAGAACTGGAGTTCAGTTCCCAGGACCTAGGCCAGATACCTTCCAACCACCTGTGACTCTATCTCTAAGAGATCCTGTATCTTTCTCTAGCTCCAGTGGGCACACTGAGAGACATACATACACTGAGAGACAGACATATAAATAAAATATAAACATACACATATAAATACATACATATAAATAAAATAAATTAAAACCTTTTTTTAAAAAGGAAAAGAAAGTAAAATACTTATTACAGTTTATAAAGATTGATGTAATAGTTGAGCGTGTATCTGGGCACGCACATCCACATGTACACATACAAGCACACACATACACCCACACCCATACACATGCACACACAGATACCAGCACACACACACAGACAGGAGCACACATGCACCCAGTGCACATGTGGTCTGAGGCATGTAGAATGGAGATTAGCTACATACCCCCAAAGTCCCACACTTGCATTTCCTCAGCTAAACAGAACCCAGGAGCTTCTCTTTTGTTCTAATCTTATCTGTCTTATTCTGCATGCCTTTCAAAAAGGTCTTAATCTCTAATATATCTAAAATGTCTTGGAGCACTGTAAAATGAGCAACTGATGTAGATTCTGAGTAGAAAAACAGAGGCCATCTCTGGATCTGGGCAAGCAGTGATTCACTTTCCCTTCATACTGATCTCTGAGGCACTGTATAACTAAACCACCTTTAAATGTATGGGAATGTGTGAGTTAAAGGGAAAGTTGGATGGCGGTGACTCACTGCATTTATTCTAAGTAGAGGTTGAGTAGATTACTGTATCCATTCATCTGTTGACTCATCAACTCGACTTTTTATCTTGTATTCAACAGGCCAGCATGGCCTGTCTTAAAGGTGACAACAACCATCTCTTTTCCTTCACAAGAATAGCCTGTTTCCTACCAGCCCAAGCCAGAGCAATCTGACAAGTACACGCGTTCTTCTAAGATAGAAAATTCATAAGTCACACTGGGTGGTTGACATAAAAAAGGTCACAGTAGTGGTTTTGAAAAGATGATTCAGTCAATGAAAATACCATCCATTCAAGCATAAGGAACTGAGTTTGAATCCCCTGACACCCACATAAGAGCTAGGCATCATAGCAGCACATGTCTGTATCCCTACTCTGGGGTATCAGAGGGGGAGGGGAAAGTAGAGATGTGCCTCTGGTACTTCCTAACCAGTCTAGCCAGTCAGTAAGCAGAGGATCAGTAAGTAAGTAAGGTGGAGAGTAATTGGGGAAGGCACTGCCTCCACATCCGTGCACACCAATGTGCGTATGCCCCTACATGCACACACATAAATATGCACTCACATATGTAATACACAAAACTTCACACACACACACACACACACACACACACACACACACACACACAGAGGGACCACTGGTGAAGACCAACCTAGGAAAGCTACAATTTCGTACTTCCTTTGAGAAGCTAAGGCAGTCAAAGAAATAGATTTATCTGGCATGCCAATGGGAATTTCCTAGTTGAAGATAAAAATAACTGCATCCCCATCGCCCCACCACCCCTTCCAACAGGAGGCCCTCAGATGGCCCTCAGTGTGACTATATTCAGATCCCTCATCAATTGGAAAGAGAAAAATTGATTCTAGCACCAGGCACTGTGGGCCCAAGAGTTGTTCTTCCTTTTGTTGCTTGGAGAAGTCGTTCTCTTGGGCTCAGCTAGTAACCAGCCATGTAGAACAGAAGCCAGAGCTTTTCTGTGAGTCACCTCCTAAAGGGAAAGGAGGACCCTGGGTAAAGACTTGCCTCTCATGGATCCATTCGGTTCCTTTTTCGTGGAAATCCTGAGTTTGCTTCTCATTTCTACGCTCTAACATCATTCACTATCCAAGCCTGAGACTTGTGGCTTTTCACTCCTCTTTGAATGAAATGGTGCATAAAGATCTGAGATGCACATTTCTAATAGGGACGCCAAGCAGTTATACAGAGGCCTCCAGCTTGCCTGAGTCCTTCACAGTGGCAGTTTGTGCAGACAAGACTGTCCTCATCTGAGATGTGAGATGGGTGAAGGTTTCTTTTTGAGTGATAAGTCTTTAACTAATAGTGAAGGAGGGGGTGTCTATTCCCAGTTCAAATTAATATCCCATAATGTTTATATCCATGACATAAAACATGACTTTCTCTTTGGCAAACACGTAGATGAAAAAACGCATCACTTATTAGAGCTGGTCCCAGCATTTTGATCTCTCTTGTGCTCTGGGTAAAGTTCAGGGACAGAGGAAATGAAAGCTAGGATGGGTGTATACTATTTCCCTCCCAAATCCCCTGTACTTTTTACCCCTCTAATACCCATGGCTAGGGCATTTCCTTCTGTGGTTTGTCAGGCAGGCTGCATAAGCAGCCATTAATTACTTGTCTAATTATATCCAGGAGAATAGCAAAGATGCATCTGCTCACATCCCAGGGAGTTATCCTTCAGGTAAATGAGAACAGTTTGTTCCAAACCTGCTCTGCCACATACTTCCTGCTACGGGAGAGTAAACACCATGTCACTTTCATAGCACACATAAAGAGAGGCCTGGTGGATCTGCTCACATCTGACCAGGAAGGAACAGCAGTGCTGCCTGCCCCACCCCCACTTCCAGTCAGGCACCCCATGGGCACCTCTCAGATGTATGGAAGATGCCTGCCACACACAGGCCCACGTTTTCAAAAGCATCTTGCTGAAGACTCAGACTACGAATGTGACTTGGAACTTCACTTTGGCCGCGGTCTTTTAAGAAAAACGTTAGACGTTCTAAGAGGCACACAGTTGCAAAACCCTCTCTTGACTCAACCCATTCATAATCCAGATGCTTTTAGGAATATGAATAAAATACACTGAATTTACTAAGCCCTTCCAGGAAGTCCCGTGTTTAAACTTTTGGAATGGAGGTAGTTTGAATATAAAGACACTCTATGGGGTTGGGGATTTAGCTCAGTCGTAGAGCGTTTGCCTAGCAAGCGCAAGGCCCTGGGTTCGGTCCCCAGCTCCAAAAAAAAAAAAAAAAAAAAAAAAAAAAAGACACTCTATGAGAAGGATCTACAAGACAAAGACATTTAACACTGCCTGCAGGAGTTCTCCTTCTGTCATAAAAGTTCTAGGTCTAAGTAACCCCCTTATCTGTCATCCACTTCTGTTTTCTGTGTGGAAATAGAGGCTACTTCTCTGAATCTCTCCCTCATAATGCTTTTTCTCAGCCTTCTCTTTACTAGGTTGAACAATTCCAGTGTTTTCAACTTGTCTTGTTTTGTCCCCTCCCCTGCACCTCGCCACACACACATTCCCAACCTCTCATTTAGTCCGACAGTAATGGCACCCCAGAGGTGACCGTCTTCCTAATTATAAAGCCTGACATCTAACCTCTTGAGAAATCTGACACAGGGTGAACTCAAGCGGCTCAATTTTCATGTTTAAATCCATTTAGCAAATATTTATTCAGCCTGTTAAGTAGAAGAAAATGTGCTCTGTCTAATGGGAGTCAGGAGGGGAAGGTAGGGTTCCCGTCTTCAAGGACCATAGATCTGAGGTTTGTGAGGAGCTAAGCAGAGCAGTATGGTGGTGACATGAAGGGTAGCACAGGGTAGCACAGTGGGCAGCTGGTCCTGGTTGCCTAACAAGGTGGGTTCCTACAAGTTCTGCAGAGACTCTGAGGGGCTGAAAATGGCAAGGAAAAAAAGAGACTGGAATCTGGGAAGACGTAGATTTTTCTCTTCTCTGGTAATAGAGCCCATGTGATAGTTTCTGATCTCTTTTAAGAGTCACTGGAGAAATAGGCCTGTATGTCACAGCAGAAAAATGACAGGGGTGAGAAAAGCATTCTACGCATACTCCGGCTTCATTTCTTAAGAGGCCCTAATCATGAAGAGGCTAAAGAGCGTCTTTACCAAATTCCTTTAAAGCTGTGATTCTCACCTAAGTGTCCTTCAGGTGAGGTTTGGCGCTGGAAGGATGTGGGCTGTAGTTGGTTCTACTGAAGCGTGTGAGCTTAAGCAGCGTCTGCAGGAGCATGGCTTCTGCAGCAGGAGTCGTGCCTGGGAGGAAATTATAGCTTGCTTGCTTCCCAAGTGGTGCAGCTATCTGAGGAAGTTGTGGAATGCCTGCTAAATAGGGGTCAAGCCAGAGGAAGCAGACCACTCTGGAGTGCGCCGTTGGAGAAATACTGTTCCTCACAGACTACTGGTGCTCCCTCTGATTCCTGCCTGCCATGTTATGGAGTCTCTTCCTCCCCTAGCTGCTGCCGCAGGAGAGTCCACTCAAGCTCAGAGGGCCAAATGGCTCTGGGTTCATCCTCTGAGACCATGGGGCTAGATACACCTGTCTTTCCTTGATGCCTTTCTTCTTCGTCCTGGTGATGGAGAAGTAACTGATAGGCCTCCAACATTACCTCTCTTCAGATGAGTGGCAAGGGGCTATAGACAACAGAAGACACTCCTGCACTCAGGGAGGGGAGTACAGATGTATATGTCTAAGGAATTGTCTCCATCCAGATGTAAAGAACTTCTATTCAGATAATGATAACCAGGGTAGTTACAGTGATGAGTCTTTGCGGCCAAGGCGTGTGTGTGTGTGTGTGTGTGTGTGTGTGTGTATACACTAAAGAATGTATATACATGTGTACATGTGTACTGGCTGGTTTTGTGCGTCAACTTGACACAAGCTGGAGTTATCACAGAGAAAGGAGCCTCAGTTGTGGAACTGCCTCCATGAAATCCAGCTATAAGGCATTTTCTTAATTAGTGATCAAGTGGGGAGGGCTCAGCCCATTGTGGGTGGCACCATCCCCGGGCTGGTTGGTGATCCTAGATTCTATAAGAGAGCAAGCTATGCAAGCCAGGGGAAGCAAGCCAGTAAGTAACATCCCTCCATGGCCTCTGCATCAGTTCCTGCTTCCTGACCTGCTTGAATTCCAGTCCTGACTTCCTGTGGTGTTGAACAGCCATGTGGAAGTGTGAGCTGAATAAACCCTTTCCTCCCCAACTTGCTTCTTGGTCCTGATTCAAGAATAGAAACCCTGACTAAGACAATATGTATGTGTACATGTTTGGGGGTCGGGGCAGTCAAGGAACAATCTGGGATGTCGTTCCTCAGGAGCTACTCACCATCCATCTTGGTTTTGAGACTGTCTCTCCCTGGCCTAGAACTCACTAATCGACTAAACTTGCTGGCCTGCAAACCCCAGGGCTCTCCATATCTCTGCCACCCCAGTCATGACGTCACTAGCATGTACTACTACTATACTCAACTTCTGTGTGTGTGTGTGTGTGTGTGTGTGTGTGTGTGTGTGTGTGTGTTGGCAATTAAACGCAGGTCCTCATGCTTACCCAGCAAGCATGTTATTGACTGAGCCACCTACCAGCTCTGATTGTAATTATAGCACACTTTGGGTATTTTTGCCTAACAACAATAATGTGAATTTTTGTTTTGTTTCCTTTTTAAATCACACCAACAGAGATACTTTTGATTCTGTAGTACCTATTTTTTTTTAAACAATGGTTTATATAATCGCAATCTGTTCACTCCAAATCACTAATAGCTAGAAAGATTCACGGCCTGGTGGCAAAGACCTAAGACACTTTCAATGTGTTTTTCCAAAGCTGTGTTTGGAGTCGTCTCATATCTAGACACATAAGGGAAATTTCATAGTTTTAGTATTTTCCTTCTGGTTCACATTTAATTGTTTTGCTACTTTGCCACGTTTCCTGCTTAGCTTGTTGTCCTTTTGGCGTTCTGGGCAAATCAGACAGCAGAGATAATGTTCCAAGAGTTTATTGCTGTTTTTTAAAGGGTCAGAGGCTCAAGGGAAAAACTCTCCCTAGTGAGAGGGAATTGAGAACTGTCGATGAAGATCATTTTCCTGAGTGGTTTTTTTGGTTTTCTCTTCCTTAATTTGATATCTTCTTTTTCCCTCAAGTAGTTAATTAGTTGATTTCAGAATTTATTTTTGTTTTTATTTCTACGATTTGTGCCCCGCCTTCTCAGTCCTTGTTTTTTCTTCTCTTTCTTATCCTCTTAAGCAAAAATGTTTACTTTAATTTTAGTCATTGCTTAATAAACCCGCTGATATATTTGAATGTTACATTTATGTTTTTATCCTCTAATAATTAAGAATAGTTTTTTTTTCCTCTTTCAGGGTTGATTAGTAGATAGCCATTCCTTTGCCTTATTTTGGTTTTGATTTTTATGAGATTTAGGAATGTGAACTTAATTTTTAATTACTAATATCTGGGTAACTTATAGTCTTTGCAACCTTTTTTTCCTAATAATTTATTACTTTGATAGCCTAGTATTAGATGAGGAATTTTGTAGCAATTGTATTATGGTTACACGTACATTTAAAATGTCTCTTTCTGTCTCTGTCTCTATCTCTGTCATTGCCTCCTGCCTCCTTCCCCCCCAACCCCCACCCCTGCCCCGCCCCCGCCTCTGCCTATCTCTATCTTATGAGACAGAGTCTTCTATAACCAATGCTGGCCTTGAACTCATTATGTAGCTGAGACTGGCCTTGAGCTCCTGCCTCTGCCTCCCAAGCTCTGATATTACAGTTATGTGTTTTTACTCCCTTTATAAGATTCATAATTTGTCAAAAACACGAGTACAGTTGCCACAGCTCTTGAGGGTTTTCGTCTCATGCATGGAAATGGTACCTAATTTGTCACTACTTGGTCAGTAAGTTCTTTATTAAGATTTTAACTCCTAGGAATGAAAATGGTACTCTTTCCCATTCTTGAAAGAGAGAGACTTAGTCCAATCACCCGAGCCATGGACTACTAGATTTTTCTCTGTATGTATATATGATAAGGAATATTATTTCTAAACTAGGGAAATGACCCACAGTTTTATGGATGCTTTCTGCTCTTGCAGAGGACCCAGGTCACGTGGCTCACAACTGCCTTTGACTCCCGTTTCAGGCGACCTGAATCTTTGTCCTGGCCTTGACAGCCACTTGCATGCATGTGGTACACCTACAGGAAAGCAGTCACACAAACATCTCTCTGTGGGAAGAAGTAAAATGTAGCAGTTAACATTTATACATACAATTACATAAAAAGCCCAAGGCTCTGATTACTGTTACTTTGTAATTCCATGTATGTATGTATGTATGTATGTATGTATGTATGTATATGTTCATGTGTGTATGTGCATGAGTGTGTGTGTATGTACATGTGTGGGAGTGAGTCTGGGTGCATGTACATGTATGTGAGTGTGTGCATGCCCACGTGTGTGTGTATGTGTGTGCATGTGCCTGTGCTTGTATGTAGCACATACTGATGAGTCCACATGCACACGGAGACCAATAATCAATCTCTGGAGTCTTCCAACTTTAACTTCCAAGCTGTTATTTTGGATTTGGGGGATCTTGCTTGGGGTTTTGGGGTTTTGGTGTCACTATGTAGCCTTGCCTCTCCTCAAACTTGATATGCAAACCTGGTTCTTTATATAAATATTGGGAATCCAGCTCAGGTCTTCAAGCTTGCGAGGCCAGCTCTGGTCTCAGCCCCTACGTTATAGTTCTTACCACTACCCTGTCCGTTATTACGGTAAGTAAGCTTTCTTTCAAAAACCATTTCTAAACCTGAATGTTTAAGTTTGCAGCTTTATTTACAGTTAGGATTGTATTGCAATCCCATGGCTTTAACCTGTCTAACGGCTCCCAACCGTCTCCTTACACTTTGACTTCCGACACTGAGTTTTCAACTTTGATTAATCTCATTTAGCATGAGAATATATTAACATACATTTTTAGACATGGTGCATGAATGGTATATTTTCAGAGACCACATGTCCAAGTCAGACGTACTGTCGCTTTAAAAGCTGAAAGCCATCTGGCTATGTGCAGAATTCATCAGTAACCACCTATTTTCCTCAGGAAAAGGGTAAAAGGAAGACTTCGTTTTTCCCCTTGGAACTTGTAAGTGAGAAAGAAAAATCTGGCAGAAAGGAGTAGTAATTTCTATTAAAATATGGAATGTTTCAAGCATATAACATTTTCCAAAGATTAAAAAAAAAATTAGAGGAGTAAACCCACCATCCAGATTTAACAGTATAAAACATTTTTTCACATATATAGCACGATTTATCATTTGAAGAAATAAAGTGCTGAGAGTAACCTGCTCCCAGTCTAACATGGTTCTTCTTGATTCTTGACCTTGAATTCTGTGTCTTTGCCTCCAGTGGCTGTGATTATAGGCATGGACCATCGCGCCAAGCCCAGGACTGACCTCTAATATGACCACTTTCCTTCCCTCTCAGCATTTAAAAGTCCTCTGTGAGTCATTCCTCTGAAACACAGATCCACACCTCCTCCTGTGGACTCAATTTTCCCACTTTAGGAAAGTTCCTGCTATTCTTTTTCTATTGTAACATGTCATTCATTGTAATGCATCTCAGTGATCTCATTCTGTGTGTCTGTGTGTAGGATATATGTCTGTATAAGTCTATGTTATATATACAAAATATTGTGTATCTATTTATATATACCCATATGTAAGAGAAATATGTGTATATTTCATGTGACTTTATGCCACCAATGGATGAAAAATAACCTCTTCTTTCACACGTGCTTTTAAAAGCGTGGGCTAGTGGCAATAGCACTTGCATACGCCAGGCAAGGGTTCAGTTCCTGCCTGTGGGGAGAGTTCTCATTGGAAAGGAAAGCAGGTGACAGAGACAGAGATCACAACCACGCCCATCGCTGGCTCATTTTCCTGCTTTCCTTTCTGGATCCTCCTTTGGAAATACCGCTGTTAGATTTTCAATTTTGTTTTTGTACTTACTTATTTTATTTTCTTCTACTTTTTTAAGCATAGGAGTCGTTTCCTGTACATTGTAGTAATCTGTCATGTTTATGGTCTTGAATGTGTATTTCCCCTTAAGCTGGTATCTGTATGGGTTTTGTTTGTTTGTTCTTGTTTTTTAGGTCAATTTCTTCTCTGTCGATTTCCTTTCCATGCCTTCCTGAGATGTGTTTCTCTCTGGTGTTTAAGAGATTTCCTTTCCCAAAGTCGTAGTCCGTAATGTGACAGGTGGTGGTTTGACAGATATTAAACACTGTGGCCTTATTCAGTGAATGATGCTTCATATCCTGTTCACTTCATCCTAACACGTGGTACTGACATACCCTCCCTTCTCTCTCTGTCTCTGTCTGTGTCTCTGTCTGTGTCTGTGTCTCTCTGTCTCTGTCTCTGTCTCTGTCTCTCTCTCTGTCTTTCATGAACAAAGAATCTGAGACCCTCAAACTAAGTAACTACTACATAAAAGAGATGTGGTGCGTGTGTGTGTGTGTGTGTGTGTGTGTGTGTGTGTGTGTGTGTGTGTGTGTGCCCATGCATACACATGCTCAAGTGTGTAAGACCCACGTATCCAACATAAGGCATTTTTGGCGAGCACTGAGCTACATGCCTAGCTTATTGAACTGAAAAAATTAGAGCAGAAACTTAAGCCCACACACTTAAGCTCATGGGTGTGTCATGGGTGTAGCTAGGGGTTCACCCCTGTGAACAGACACCATGACCAAGGCAACTCTTATAAGGACAACATGTAATTGGGACCGGCTTACAGGTTCAGAGGTTCAGTCCATTATGATCAAGGCGGGAGCATGGCAGCACCCAGGAAGGCATGGAGCAGGAGCTGAGAGTTCTGCATCTTCATCTGAAGGCTGCTAGCAGAACACTGGCTTGCAGGCAGCTAGGGTGAGGGTCTTAAAGCCCACACCCACACTCTACTCTAACACCTACTCTAACAAGGTCACACCTTCTAATCCTGCCATTCCTGGGGTGAGCAGAGCATATACAAACCATCACAGAGTGCCACTGTTGATCCTTCCTGTTTATGCTAATGCTTTTCCGATGCCATTCTTGATAAGAGCTTTTAATGTGGAATCTACCGTCTTAGTAGGTCTTAGGGGGTTGTGTTGTTGTTGTTGTTGTTTTTGTTGCTTTTGGTGTTCTGTGTCTTTTTTGTTTTGTTTTGTTTTTGTTGTTCTGGTTTTGGGGATTTTTTGTTTGTTCGATGTTTGTTTGGTGTTCACCCCCTCCCAAGGCCTTGTTGCCTATAAGCATAGTACTACAGGGCAGGTCTCCAAGGTTCACCCATCCTTCTGAGAGTTTATGCATTTATTTCAAGTGCATCTGGACCAGCTGTAAAAATCAAACACAGAAATCTCAGCAAATTAGAAATTCATCTTGTAGAACTGAAACTGCATACCTGTTGGCTCATACAGGAAACCCAGCAATGAGTGACACTGTGAATGGTGTCACACAAAGGCCTCATCCACAGGGTAATGGAGCCTGGCCAGAGATGTCCACACCCCTTTCCAGGGCAGACACTGATTGGTTTCCTTTGTTCTTTATCTTGATTCACTTTTCCCTTTCAAATCCATCCTGACTTCCTCCCCTCCTACTCTTCATGTATCTCCCCCATCCCCTTTTCACTCCCTACTATGTGCAGTCCTTTTTCAACTTACTGTGTCCACTCCTTGCACACAGTATGACTATCTGCTGGGGTGTGGACAACTTATCAGGCGCCACATTCCTGAAGGAAGTTGACTCTCCTTACCCCAGTGGCTTTTAGGAGTTAATAGCTCTAGAGAGGCATGAGGAACTTCACGGACACTGCCCTATTAATGTTGGGATTTTTATCAGGCTTAATCTTGTGCAAGTCAGCTTGTGCATATACAGCTATGGCCTCTGTGAGCTCCTATGTCCTGCCGTGTCCAGAAAACAGTCTCACAGCCACCCTGAACAACCTCTGGTTCTCACCATCTCACCATCTTTCTGCCTCAATGTCCCTCAGTCTTGGGACGGAGAGGGGTGCCATACATGTGCATGTAGTTCAGAGCACCCCATAGAGGCATCTTGACCAGGTTGTCACTATTTTGAAGTAATCGATCTCCTACTCTGGTGAGTTTGAGAGACACACTCATCTATGGTTGTAAAGGTACCCGCATTTTTAAAGACAACCTTGTCTGTACACAGCACTTAGCTGATGGCAGTTGCACCTATACCGTTGTGCATATTTCTTTTGGCTTGAATCTTATGCTCCTGCCTTCAGTCTTGTCTCAAAAAAATGAAGCAATTAGCCAAGCAGTGAGGTTTAAAAGGCTTCCCAAGAAAGAGAAAGCAAAAGCAAGCATGCACTCCCTGGAGTGGCCCTGGCTGGCTGGCTTAAATTGTCCTAGAATAAACGGAAACCTAATGTGGTCTCCCTCTGAATTTGTTTGTTTAAATTCATCTCCACTCTGTCATTACTTGACCACGAAGACAAAGTGTTCTGTTGTCACTAAATGACTTGCCCAGTCAGGAAAAGACATTCAAATTGGTTTAATCCTCATTCAACTATAAAAATGTGCCCTCTCTTTCTCATGAAACTCAATTCATTATAGGAAAATCCCACAGGTAACATGAACGAATGGAATTATCCCATCGGGTTTCATTGCTCTAAAAAGCAATTCCTTCATTGATGAAAGAAACCATAATATGTTAAGGGAAGGAACTTATTACAGTACACGGCAAGTACAGTGCATGAGGGTTTTCTCTCTGAAGGTTTTCTTATGACTCAGGCCCCGGATACGCAAAGTACCTTTTATTCTTCTGTACTAACCATTTTGAATTCTATTATTCTACATGTTAAGACATCAGATAAAGCCATGAAGTTCTGAGAATGATGCTAGCTTTGGACCTTTGATGCAGCCCAGATATTCTAATAGATACTGTTGTCGTGACTGTGTATAGCTTATATGCCCCTTGGCTTCTAAGCCCTGGATATTGGGAGATGGCAAAAATATGCTTGTCATCTCTCTTCCTGTCTTTTGAAGGGTTATAGTATTTGTGCCTTATGTATGTGTGTGTGTGCACACACTTGTCATGTATGTATATGTGCATGTGTGCATACATGCAGGGGCCAGAGTTGACTTGGATTTTTTAAATCACTATCCCCCTTACTTTTTTGACACAGGGACACTTGCTGTGTGTGGAATTCTCCTTCTTGGCTAGACCAGGTGACCATTGAGCCTCAGGGATCCTCCTGTCTCAACTTTCCCAGTACTGGGGTTATAGACATGTGTCGGGGTTTCATGTAGATGAAATTGAGGTCCCCAAGCTTCTGTAGCAAGGTCTTTACCAACACAGCCATCTTTCTAGACTGCACCACATGCAAACATTTTTTGAACGAAGGTAGTACTGAGAGTAAAAAACAAAACAAAAAAAACCCTCATTTAATTGTATTTTAATGATCTTTCACAAGACACCCAATATGTATCATTTTGCTAGCAGTGGACACATTCACCTTTCAACGCCAAATATGCACATCCATTTGACTTCTCAAGAGCAGTGTCGCCATAAATCTTCATGAGTTTAAATACCGACGAGAGGAGGATATACAAACATATTAAAAACCCACAGGAAAAAAAAACAAGGCCGTGTATTAACTGAGTTTATTGTATTTGTTTGCAGCTTCACAACTCCCACCACAGAAATTGAGCCTTTAAGAAATAAAATTTGAAAAGCACAGCATTTTTCATGTTCTAGAATTTCATATCCTGCATTATGAGGGGACATGTTTTATTCACGCAGCAATGTGGAAAATCCTTAGCATCTCAGATTCCTGGTTGAAAGTCAGGCTCCTGCGTAAGTGCTTTGTTCTTTCTGTGTGCGTTAGCCACTGTCTTCCCAGGCTCTGGTGTCATTCAGAGCCCTGGCAGGCCAGCATCATGCAGTGACAGGAGGCACCTCAGTGCCAGAGCTGTGGCTAGACCCATCTGCTGTGGCTGAGATGTTGCTGAGTCCTAAGATGTCAGAAGAAAAACCAGCTAGACCCTGTCTGCCTGGACCACAAACGGATTTGCTTCCAATATGGCAATTTCTTATGGTTTAGCCTAAAACATTCCTTTCCTGCTGTCAGAGCTAAACAAAGGCCAAGGATTAGGTGCTCTATGTGACTGTCATCGTCTCCCCCTCCCTCTTTCTGGGCCCCTTTACCCCCTCCTCCCTCTTCTGCTACCTCATCTTTCCCCCCTCCTTCTCCATCCTCCTCCTCCCTCTCTTCCTATTTTCTTCCCATCATCCCCCTCCCCTTTCCTCTCTTCCCTCCCATGCTCCTGTGACCTCTTGTCTCTCTATGTCTTCTCATCCTCTCCTTCCCATCCTTCTTATTGTCAGAAACTGCTTGGGAATAAGACTTAAGAATCTAAAAGGAACCACATAATCTTCTTTCTCGTTTTTTTCTTTTTATCCCCTTTATAATGAGAGAAGCACAGAAACTGAAAGTCAAAAACAAAACCAAACAAGCCAGCCCAGCAAGCCACACCCACAAGGTTCTCTGCAAGCTCAACCCTCTGGAACAGAAGGGATGGGAGAACAGTTGGAGTTAAGTTGGGCTTCTCTGAGCACAGGTGATGGGCATTTACTAGTGCCTGACTGAGACAGTACAGTTTCTGCATGCATGTTGGCCCTGTGAGGTGATCCCCGCTCACATTTCAAACAAACCCAGCATCAGCTTGGGGCTCTGGTCAGCACAAAGCTTAATGATCCAGTATTTCACATGTACTGCTATTTTGCTTTCCACACTCTCAACACACACACACACACACACACACACACACACACACACACACACAACCATCTCTTGGTTTCCCACTGACTTAGGGTTCCCATCATTGTGAAGAGACTCCATGACCAAGGCAACTAGTATAAAAGACAAAAAGCAAAGCTAAACAAAACAGCCAGCTGGGCAAATTCCACACTTTGCATCTCCATGTCTGATGTCCAACTCTTTTCTTCTTTACTGACTGTAGCATAATTCTCTTTGGCTGTTTCCACTCCCTGTTAGCAGCTTTCCTCTGCAGGTATCACATCGCTGGCCCTTGAATATCTTGGGGTATCCAAGGCAACTTCATTGTAATAGCTTCTTCAATGTCTGGGATCCACACATGATCTTCTGGGCTCCTCCAAAGGGCTTAGATCACATCTATAGCTCTGCTCTCTGTAATGCTCCAGGGTCTGGTTGACTCCACTCCACTGCTGCCGCTGTTCATGTTGGTCATCCCAGGGTACTGGCAACTCTAACACGCTGGGGTTTCTAACAGCAACTAAGCTTCACCTTTCATAGGCTCCCTTCATGGTGCCAAGCTTCAGCATGATCCCTTCAGTCCTGGGCCATGAACTGCAACTGAGGCTGCACCTTCACTAATGGCCTTGCCTGGCCTCTCACAGTGACAAGCCTCAGTTGCTCTCTACAACCACTTCATGCCTTCAAAACCGGTACCACCTGAGTGATTCTTAAACATTACCAAATATATCTGCAGCATGAGGTACAATCTTGGCTATTTTTGGAACATAGCTTCTTTGTGCTCTCAGAAAACACTTTCACATCAATGATGCTGGTCTCCTTTTAATCACTGCTAATTTCTTAGCTCTAGCTAACCAGCATCAATTGTCCCAGCAGTCCCTTCTATTCTTGGCTCTGAAACAGGAGCCACATGGTGAAACTGTTGAGTTCTGCTGCTTCACTGGAGTTGGAACATGGCCCCCTTGTTCTATTACATTATCGCTAGCTTTCTATTTTCCAACTCTTTCACTGCCTAAGCATGGCTGTCCTGGAATTTGCTCAGAGACCTTGAATTCAGAGATTTGCATGCCTTTGTGTCCTGAGTTCTGGGATTAAATGTATGTACCACAATGCCTGGGCCTAAGGTTTTTATGACCACTATTCCTCAAGATCAAAAGCCTCTGTCTCCCAGCCTCAAGATCCAGATCACAGTTGTACTCTCCATTTCTGGACTGTAGTTTATTTCAGGCTAAAAGTCCAAATGAAAACAATAACCAAGTCCCTTGTTCAACTGTAAAAGCATGAACAATAAGCTTAGCAGGGTGGGATCTTGCCTCAAGGTCACCACTCCCTGAATCTGTTTGTCTCCTTGAACACAAGATTCAGCTCTACTCTACTTTCTGGTGTCCTTTTATTCTCAGAACCACAGCTTTTGTATTTTTTCCTCCATAGTTTGCTCCTTATCTCAAAGCACTCTTTAGGAGTGAACTTTAGTAGCCACACAACAGAATTTATATCAGTCTCTTGAGATTTTCTTTGCTACTACAATTAATCTAAATCTCTTCACTTTAGCCTTAGGCAGACTCTTTGGACAAAGGCAAAAAAAACCCAGCCATATTCTTCACCAAAATATCACAAAAACAGTCTCTAGGCCAGATAACAGCATTCTTCTGTGAAACCTCTCAAGCCAGCAGACTTATACAATTTAAGTATAAGTACAATTAAAAAAAAATGAACATGAATTTAGTGGCTTACACACACAGTGGCTTACATACACAATGACTTACATGCAGTGGTTTATACACACAGTGGTTTACACACACAATGGCTTATAGACAGTGGCTTCAGTACCACCATCTTCCATATTCCTACTAAATTGGCCCATTAAGCCCCTCTTAAAGCATTCTCCTGCTTTACAAATCGCAAGTCTCAAGATCTACATTACTCCAAAAAAAAAAGCATGGTCAGGCCTATCACAGCAATACCCCAGTCCCTAGTGCCAACTTCTGACTTAGAATTTCCACTGCTGTGGACTGATACCATGGCCAAGGCAACTCTTATAAAGAACAATGTTTAACTGGGGCTGGCTTATAGGTTCTGTAGGTTCTTATAGGTTCATTATCATCATGGCAGGAAGCACTGCAGTGAGCATGGCACAGGAGGAGCTGAGAGTTCTACATCTTCATCCAAAGGAAGCCAGGGACAGACTGAGTTCCTGGTGGCTAAGAGGAGGGTCTCAAAGCCCACCCATACAGCGATGCACTTCCTCCAACAAGGCCACACCTACTCCAACAAGGAGACACCTAATAGTGCCACTCTCTGGGCCAAGCGTATTCAAACCACCACACTCACTAGTTCTAGACACATCTCATATTTACATGACCACAGCCACTGATTCATGTTTTACTGACCTTAGGAAATCTAAGCAAAGCAAGAGTCATACAAAGACCTGTCTTCTCTGCAACACTTTCCAATACAACTTCTCCTTCCAAGTCCTTTCATTTCCACAGTGCCTGACCTGGGGCCACGTGGTCCTTTTGCTCAGGATTGTGCACATGTGCATGTGTGTCTAGCTTATTTGTGTTGCCTTTCCTGCCCGTGAGGTGGTACCTCACACGGTAATCACAGATTGTGTGTAAATGTCTGCCTCACACCGTGCTAAATGTTTCTTCAGAGAGCTAAAATATAAGGCGAAAGACAAAGTCATCAATGGTAGATGGCAATTCTCAAACATTACTTGAGAATGGGGCTTGGGAGCTGGGTCAGTGGGTAAGCACACATAAGTAATTGAAGCCAGATGTGCCAGTATTCTATTGGAGACAGAGACAGGTAGATCCCTGAGGTTGGCTCACTGTGCTTATCTGATAATCTAGGGAGGAAAAAAAGGTGATTTCAGGTTCAGTGAAATTCCCTGTCTCAAAAAAAAAAAAAAAAAAAAAAAAAACCCTCACCCAAAGTCAACCTCTGTCCTCTACAGAGTGTTTGTGCACGACCAACAAACTCTCACAAACATGAGCACACATCTACACTACACACATAGAAAAACAGCATGTGAGAAATAGCATCAGTGCGGAGTCAGAACATCCTCAGATTTCTGAGAAGCAAACAGAAGGCAAGCAAGCCTTTTTGTAATGTTGAACACTAGAATGAATCTCATCCGATTTCTTAAAGTGCATGGACATAATTATATAAAAGAAGCAAGGAACATTTTTGAAAGGGCACCAGAAACCCTTGGAAAGCAAAGCAGAAATTTTTTATGACACTTTTCCATTCTAATTTAAAAAAAATGAACATGAATTTAGTGGCTTACACACACAGTGACTTACACATAGTAGCTTACACACACAGTGGTTTACACATACAGTGGCTTGTAGACAGTGGCTTACACACATAGTGACTTACACACAGTAGCTTACACACACAGTGGTTTACACACACAGTGGCTTGTAGACAGTGGCTTACACACACAGTGACTTACACACAGTGGCTTACACACACAGTGGTTTATACACAGTGGCTTACACACACAGTGGCTTACACACACAGTGGCTTACACACACAGTGGCTTGTAGACAGTGGCTTACACACATAGTGACTTACACACAGTGGCTTACACACAGTGGCTTACACACACAGTGGCTTACACATTGCCATTCTAGAGGTAATCATTCCTCCTATATCTCGGGGGGGGAGATGATATTTCTTGTGAAGATCGAATTCATCTTTTGGTTTATGCCCATCCATCCTCTCTGCTCAAATAAGTTGCCTCCACGTTTCTACTTTGATCGATCCTACACTTCAGCTATCCCATTTACATATTTCTGTCTGCTTCTCCTGCCTGCTTAATTCTTTGAGAAAGACCATTAGGGATAAGACCCTCAGAGAAAGATCCTCAACTCAGGAATCTGCTCGCCTCACCTTAGGATCATTAATGTTTGCACCTGGAAGGCTCCTCAGCTCAGCCATGCAATGTAACAGATTCAGTGATTCCAGTAGTGGGTGGGATTGGGAGATTTGTGAAGGACCATGTTCACAGCATCTCATGAGGACAGAGATCACTCAGCCTTGATAGGTTATTTTTATTGTTATAAAGCAATTCTCTATCCACGTAGACATCCTTCCTTCCTTCTTTCTCTTCCTCTGTCCTTTCTCCTTCCCCTTTTGTAAAAACTTAGAGATGTTCCATTAAATGCAGGCCACCATTTTAGCCCACATTCACGTACCAACAGAAGGCACCTTGACTATTTTCTCATCTTCCGTCCTCCAAGGCAACACTATTGTGATAAAGCCTGCTCGCAAGCTTTGTAAAATAAACCATATGGACCTTTTCATAAACAAATGTGGCCATTGTTACTGTGGAACATTTACTGAACACATAAACATCCAGAAAGAAAGTACAGACAGAAGGACCTCCTCTCGCTCCTTACACTTCTGACAGATTAGACTGTTGTGAAGAAGGGTCTGACAGCTGAGAAAGTACTGAGCAAGTGTGCGATGTGCTGGCGTCCTTAGAAGCTGTATGTGCTTTATGGAGAAAGGACTGTCACGGGAATGGCATTTCTAGGCGGGGTGGGATGGCTGGGCGTATTTTTGTCTGGGTATCCTAGCTTCTTGTGTTTGCAGTTGAGAGTGGAGACATCAGCCACCTCCCTTCAGCTTTAAGCTCTCTGTCGCCAGGTCTAAAATAACTGGGAACTGTCAGAGGCCTAGACAGTCCCTTCCCAGATTGGTCGCATTGTTGTTCCCCACCCCCTCCGCTTCACGAGTGGAGTGTTTAATGTCAATCCAACTTGCAAAGCCATCTAATACAAGTACATCATCCCCTAAGCATTTCTGACAGTCATGTCACAATGCATCCTTTTTTATCACCCTCCTTCCTACATAGCATCACAGATAGCACGTGGCACTCAGCAGCGGTGATTAACAAGATTCTTCCACCGCTGACTTCACAGGGGTCCGGTCTACTGAGAAAAACATGGCTGCTGACACATCTCACAGGATAAGAACTGTGTTATGTAAGCCTGTGGGTAGACGTTCCTCAGCACGTTATTATGACAGGGTGGTACGTTACAAAGTTCAATGGTATTGACTAGGTCTCTTGTCCAATTGATTGTGCCTCTGTTGTGAGAATAACAGATTCTGATAAGGTGGAAGCTTGTGTGAGTGCAGGCTGGAGATGACCCTTCGGCAGCTCACATATTTCTTTTGCTAGCCATTTCCCTCCCAGCGTTCATGCTCTGAAGGATTTCCCCATATGTCCTTTTCTTTTTGTTTTTTTTTCATAGAAATTAATACAACTGGGTTTCTTACAGAACATAAAATTGGGGAAATTTAGAATGACCTTAGAGGCCTGGGGAGATTGCTCGATGGGTAAAGTGGGTAACTGCTAGTTTGGGGAACATCAAGGCACCATGTGGAAAAGCAAAGCCTCTTGAAATGCCAGGCAGAGGTGATGGTGGTGGGGCTTCCCTGGAGCCCTCTGATCAGCCAGCCTAAGCTACATGGCAAACAGAACAGAGAGAGACCTGTCTCAGAAAACTAAGTGGATGGGTGGTACCTGACAAAGAACACAGGCAAACAGGAGTGCTGTCTTCCTGTCTGCCTGCACCCTACAGATACATAAACACAAACACACACACACACAGAGAGAGACAGAGAGAGAGAGAGACAGTGAGAGAGAGACAGAGAC
This sequence comes from Rattus rattus, assembly GCF_011064425.1. Taxonomy (NCBI): domain Eukaryota; kingdom Metazoa; phylum Chordata; class Mammalia; order Rodentia; family Muridae; genus Rattus; species Rattus rattus. The sequence continues at coordinate 13,297,821 of NC_046167.1, read as the reverse complement.
AGAGAGAGACAGAGAGAGACAGAGACAGTGAGAGAGAGACAGAGACAGAGAGAGTGAGAGAGAGACAGAGACAGAGAGAGTGAGAGAGAGACACAGATAGAGAGAGAGACAGACAGAAACAGAGAGAGACAGAGACAGAGACAGAGAGAGAGAGAGAGAGAGAGAGAGAGAGAGAGAGAGAGAGAGAGACAGAGAGAGAGAGAGAACATGAGAGGCAGCTGTTGTCCGTGAGCTCGAGAAGTTACAACTCTTTGGTCAGGGGTAGTTGACATGATTATACATGTGCAGAAGGTTTATAGATGAAATGGGCGAAGGATTCTAGATTACCGAATTTCTAAATGACAAGAGATTTAAGATGTGAAAAAAAGAAAACATTATGGGTTTGATCGGATCATAAAGAAGACTCATTCCTTTAAGGCAAGACATAACTACTGGAAACATTCTGAAGGAAATGTAATTGTGCACGCAGGGTATTACAGGGAATCCAGCAGGCTTCACTGTGAATTGAATTCTATGAGGAAGAATTGGAGAAACAATTCTGTCTAACACCGTAACTTTATGCAGACTAAAAATGATCATTTGGTTATGATACAGCAGACGAGAGTAAGGGCCAGGCAGATAAATGGGTCTAGGACCTTGTAAAGGTAAGAAGCTGGGGCTGGGAGATTGCTCAGTCTGTAAATGCTTTCTCTGCAAGTGTGAAGACTCAAGTTGGATACCCAGATCCCACATAAAAATGGCGGGCATAGTGGTATTTGCTCGTGGTATCAGCACCACTGACAAGGTTGGAAGTAAAGGATACGTGGAACTTGCCAACTAGCCTCACCTACTTGTCACTCTTTCTGTCCTGGGTCATGAAGGACTATCAGGATGTCACCAGAAAACAGCAGCGCTTTTAGGCACAGAGAACAGCTTGACCAAAGACACGAAGGCCCGAGAAGGTTCCTGGACCTACGGGATAGCAGCTCTCCAGTGTTGCTTCAAGCTCCAGGCTCACAGAACATGGGTAACTCTGTTCTCAAACAGAGAGACTCTGTCTCAAAAGCAAAAGTAGATGGCTTCTAAGGAGAAATAGCTTGGAGAGGTCCTGTGGCTTTCCAGATAGGCTGATGGTGTATTTGTACCTGAGTGTTATGCCCCCCACCCCACCCCGACGTGTGCGCACAAATGCAAAGGCAATAAAAGTTAGACGTCCAGCACTGGACTCGTACTTTATGTAAGAGGTCTTACATGCATATAAAGGAAGCAAAACTCACCTCCTTCGCCACCTCTCGGCCATCTTCTGTGAGCCTGGATCTTGAAGCCACACTGGAGAGCTGCTATCCCACAGGTCCAGAAACCTTCTCCGGTCTCCAAGTCTTTGGTCAAGCTGTTCTCTGTGCTTAAAGCGCTGCTGTTTTCTGGTGACATCCTGTCAGTCCTTCAAGACCCAGGACAGAAAGGCATCACGAAAAGTCTTTCCCGAAGTTCTGGAGCTCACGGTGCCATCCTACTATAAAGGGTTTGTCATTTACAATAATAATGGATAGCACTTTATACTGTATAAATTATAATAATACGATTTATCTCCCAGATACATGGTGAGCATCTTGGACTGGGGACTGTGTCAGTTTCACAGTTCTATTTCCACTCTAGAATTTATTCGCAAAGAAGAGACACCAGCCCGTCCAAGGGACAGCGTCTCACCCTCCTTGGTATCTCTTATATCGTCAAAGAATGTAAATTTTACCTAATGTATAACCCTCTGATGAAGAAAGCAGGGGCAGATAGTGAAACCTCAATCCTCCAATATAAAATGTTCATGTGGGTAGATCTAAAGAGAGACGGAAGTAAGCCCCGGGAATTTTCATTCGGAAATCCACGGCTTTGGTTTCCTGTTGTTTCTGCCTCTTCCCGGTAATTCCATGCGATGGAGACATTTTGCAGAGGTTAATCTACACGTAATGAAGTTTCCAGGAAATCATACATTGTACTCTGCTCGTGAGGGATCTGGGGTTTTTACTTTGCTGGGCCAAGTGATTGCAGAATCATCTGCTTCACGTCGCTGCGACGATGCCGTATTTCCTCACATCCAAGTGAAGGGGATCTCACTGTGAGAGCTTCCTGTATTCAACTCAGCACGTGCACATACTCAGAAAGCCGGAGCCGGCTCACCAGAAACATGCAAGGTCCAAGTGACAAGTTTTATTTCCAAAGGCCACTGTGACTTCTGACTCCAGTTTATACTTGGATTTCTAATAAAAGTAGAGAATAAGTGTCTGTCTTGGTGTGGCTCTCTGTGGTGTGGCTCTGGAACTGATAGTAAGAACTTAGAATTCAGGCCGCTTGGGAGATAGATCTGAAAGAAAGGTGCCTTGCCACACAAGCATGAAGGCCTGAGTTCAGTCATCAGAGCCCACATAGAAATTCTGGGCCGGCATGGTGGTGCAAATCTGTAATCCTAGCACTCCAGGGGGAGAGGCAGGCTGATCTCTGTGTCACATCTGAAGAAGGCACAGCCATGAGAGTCCTGCCTAAACCTTGCTTTACAGGAAGCTGAGTCTTCCAGGCTTCGGTGCCAAGAAGGGGCAACAGGTTCTCATGACATAAAGAATGGGGTCAGAGTGAGGAGGGCAGAGTTCCCCGTGCTTCCCAGACAGAAATTTAATGTTACACAGATATGATGGATTCTGAGGACTTTCCTCTCTCTGTTGAAATGAGAGTAGAATTCTTAGCCAAAGACAGTGAGAACAATGATGCATTCTCTAATACCCAGGTTGCTGAAAATCAGCACACAATGGCTTCCTATCTAGACAAGGGTGGCTTCGCGCATTGCACACCTCCCTGTCGCACAGCAGCCACATCATCTTATGAGGAACCTCACAGAACATCCTGTGAAGGAAGAACACTTCGTAAACTAGAAAAACATTGTGATACAAAACTCAGCTGTTTCTTAATACACAGATTGTTGAGCTATGATTTTACTGGTTATATAATCCAATTTTTGTGTAGATGCAAAAAAAAAATTTGTTGCTGTCTGTGAGATAATTTTCTATTTGTTGGGATTTTTTTTTTTCTTTTGGAGCACTGAGGCCCAGACAGCCTTGGAAAGCGTGGTGGTCAACAGGAGAATTTTGGTCTGGGTTGATCTTATGGGTGTGTAGTATGGAGTTTTCCATTGTGGAAAGCAGAAGAAAAAGGACAGCGAGGGAGGAAGGCCAGCATTTAGGTATCTCCCTCCCTCCCTCCCTCCCTCCCTCCCTCCCTCTCCTTCTTCCTCAGGTATTTCCAATGTATTATACATCATACTTTATCCTTTTCCCTCTTTTGTTAAAAATTATTTCCAACACACCAACACACACACACACACACACACACACACACACACACACTTTAAGAACAAATGTAATTTGGGGACTATCTGTTTAGCATTATTTGTGTTGCTTTTTCTGTTTTTGTGAACAGCTGGGGATAGACTGTTGTTAAGCCTCTCAGATAGCAAAGAAGTTCATTTGAGAACAAGTGGGAATTTAACTAGCCCTGTAGTCAAACCCCATGGGGAAATGTTCATCTCTTTCTCTAAAAGGAATATAAAAGAGAAGGAAGGGGAAGCAAGGGGGGGGGGGTGCACATGTTGCTGAATTCCTTGTGCGTGTCAGGTCCAGTATAGTTTGTACATATATTATCTCGTGCAGCTTTTTTTCCATCAACCTGAGAGATGTGTATCATATTTCCAGAGTTTAGATGCACTAACAGTAACTCTGACCATTGGCATAACTTTGGACATCTTGTAAGAGTGCAAAGCTGGATTTTCACCCAGATAGGTCACCAGGCCTCAGTTCATTCTTTCTGCTATTCAGTGGCACTGTCGCTGTGTTCGTCAGCCAGATGTGTCATCGTTGGATTTACAGAGCAGCAGGCCTAGCGGTCATCTGACCTCTGGCTTCTAGTCACAGGCCTGTCACTTACTACCTCTGTGATCTTGAAAGAGTCTGTTAATCACTCCAACCCCATTTTTTCATCTATATAAAGTGTTGTTAGGATTGGGTCATCAATCCTCAAAGCATCCTTGGAGGACCAGAGGCTACACTGTATACTGAGTGCAATACAAACACAAGGTTTTACATCTATCGCCTCCTGGGTGGTACTGTAGGATCAGGATTCTAAACATCATGTTTGTCTTCTAGGTGTTGTATTTATTATTTTAAGACACGGATATTAATCAAGGATATAGAGGATGTAATGCATTAAAAACCCTTACTAATTAGTTGCTAAGTAATCAGAAATCATTATCTTCTTTATTGATTTTTTTTTTGAAACAATGACTTGGCCCTGGGGAATAGGCTCTGTGAGCAAAAGTGCTCTGTACACAGACATGGGGACCTGAGTTCAAATCCCAAGAGTCTATAAAACAGCTCAGCATGGGCACATGGGCCTGCAACCTCAAGCATGGAGGGACAGAAACACAAGACTCCTGTTTGGCTGAAATAGCTATTTGTGGCCTTTATGGTTAAAAATCATCTTTAAAATAGGGTGCTAGAGAGTGACTCAGGTTAAAGCATTTTTCTGCTATTGAAAAGGACCCGACATCAGTTTCCAACACGTGTATAGGATGGCTCACAACCACCTGTAACTCCGGCGCCATTTTAGGTTATGCCCTTCTCTGGCTTCAGGTTCAGTGAGAGATGCTAGATGAAGCCAACACAGCAGAGAGTGGTAGAGGAAGTCATGTGACAGCCTCCTTTGCCTTCCTCATGTGCACACATGGGCAAGCACACACATATGCATGTGTGTTCACAGGCACATACATACGCACATACCCACTCAGCCAACACAACCCAAACAAATGAATAGCCAAACAGGATCCAGCTATAGAGCCTGGGCTAGCCTGGAACACAGTCTTCCTGCCTTAGCCCTGGTGTTACAGGGTTTTTATCCCTTTCTTAAACTTGACTTTTGTGTGAAAGGCACAATAATAAGAGAAATGAAGGAAAAGAAAATGCAAAGAAAAAAATGATCTCACGGATAGGTCTAGAGTCAAAATTAGAGAGTGTTTTCCTAGGGACAAGTAGGTAAAGTCACTTGTTCAAGGTCATTTCTCCAACAGAAGCTTGGTCCCATGGGTCTGTGGTTCAGCTCCATGGTTTTTCTGACTCATCCTCCTATCTCATGGAGACCCATCTATCCAGCCAAACAAACTAGCCAGTAAGCTTTAGGAATCCACCTGCCTCAGCATTGTTAGTGCCGAGATTATAGGCACACACTGTCTTTCACATTTTTTTTCTTTTAAAACCTGAGTGTTAAGGATCCTGCTGTCCCCCTGTTTACATAGCTGACACTTTAGGTACCATTGTGTCATGTTTCTGTACTCATAATGGTTTCTCTCTTCTCTGTGTGCTTTCTGGCTCTTTGGGGCACTCTAGGTAACATTGGAACAGAACGTTCTAACATGCTTTGAAGCATGGATCAGAATTAACTGCCCTTTAAATACAGCAAAAAATTAATCTAACCCAAATTCCAGGAGGGAGGTCAGTAAACGTCTTATTTCCCTAATGCAGGACATCTCACACAGAGACACAAGAGAGGGTAAATTACTTGCTCAAGGCCACACAGCAAGTTGCCAAGCCACAAGGGAGCAATTACACATATAGAAAGAGCTTAATTATTAGAGCTCTGGGATTTCAGAAATGTCATGATATCCGAGGCTCCCGACAGTGACTCTGCAAGCCCAGTGGTTGCCATGTCAACGGCATGAGGTCTGGAATAAACGTTACAAACAAGGCATCTGTGGGAAAGGAACACGAGATTTACAAGAGACCAAGCCACCACTGTGCTCTTGTAGAGGGCTGCAGAACTTAACAGCCTGGCCTTGTTCTACTGCAGAGTTCCCAGAACAAATCCAGTCTATCGAAGAGAGCATGGGTACCCGTCCTGATTTCTAAGAGGATCTTTGGAGCTATTGCTGTTCACAGCGATAATGAGTGTGGATCAGAACTACAAAACCAGGGCTGGAGAGATGGCTCAGTGGTTAAGAGCACTGACTGCTCTTCCAGAGGTCCTGAGTTCAATTCCCAGCACCCACATGGTGGCTCACAACCATGGATCATGTAATGAGATCTGATGCCCTCTTCTGGTGTGTCTGAAGACAGCTACAGTGTACTTATATATAATAAATAAATACATTTTTTAAAAAAAGAACTACAAAACCGGTTTTAACGGGAACAACAATGGGGATGTGTATTTAACATGACTCTTTAAGGCCAAAGGGGAAAAAAAAAGCCACAAAAGGACCAAAAGGTCATTTCAGAAGGCTACCACTTGGGGCCAGAGGCTATATCTTGTAGTACTGGATTACAATGGGAGCCTTTAAATAGATTGTAAAGCACTAAGTAACTAAAATTGAGACTAAGAACTGTGGCATGTTACTGGGTTTCCTATGATAAATCACCTGACCAGTTCAATAGTGCTGACATGATGCCTTTAAGGTAATGACCAAAATTGCCAAGTTTTGGTATCGTAAGTAGCCTGACCACATAGTGAGACACTTAAAGTAACTTTTTGTTTTTGTTTTTGTTTTTTCTTTTTTTCTGGCACTGCTCTAAAGTAGATCCTCCTTGTCGAAGCCTCAGAAACGGGGCTGGTTAAGAGGCACATAGAAATTCTTCTCGCATAGAGACTTGACAGGCTCAGTCTGCATCACCACCTTTCAGACCTATCGGTGAGTCTGATCACAGCAATAGATCCTAGGGGCCTGTCCGAACGTGGGCTACATACGATTAACTACAAGGAGTAATCTACTGTGATCAAATGTAAAATGTGACACCGGACAAAGGGCAAGTGTTTTAAAAGCAGGCAGCCTGTGACACATGATGTCTTAAGTGGCACCAAGCCAGTTCCCAAGCTTACCCTGTACAGCAAGCCTGCCTGTCATCTGCTGATGATGGATACACTGGAAACCTGGTGTGTTTTCATCCTCTGTTTATAACCAGGAAAGTACTGACTACCTAGGAAGCCAAAGTTGTATTTTAGGAAGGAGTGACGAAGCAGAGAAATAATGAGATCTGGTGGCCGAGGGAGACTTGAGTGTGCTGATCACCATACACTGGGTACTCTTGGAAGAATGTTCCCACATCATAATGAGAGTCCAGATGTGTCTTCATTTTATAAATGAGACACTGTGGTACAAACATGAGGTAACCTGCTGTATCGTGTCACACGGTTGAGGAGCGGCAGAATTCAGATCTGAATGCAGGCGTTTGGAATTCCCAGACCAGATTATCAGTGTTACCTACTGACGACTTTCTTCACAGACTTTCCTCAGAAAGACATTTCCTCTGGAAAAAGATATATATTAGTTATCTCGATGTGAGTTTGACAGTGCTATCCACCTACAATATTTTACCTCAATTTTAATTGTAAAATTAAATACTACCTAGTTCAGGAAAATTCTCAAAGAATTTCTTCTTCTGAAAAAGGTGAATAGTTAGGTCTAGGTATTCCTTTCCTGTATAACTGAGCAGCCCAAAATAATGACAAGACACATTAAGTAGATTTTTTTAAGTAGTGTTTCTGAGCTGTGACTCAGATCATAAGAGGATGGGGAAGAAGGATAGGGCTGAGTTGAGGAGGCAAACTGAAAATTTAAGAAGACAGACAGTCAGAATTACCAGAAGAGGGCCAGAAAATTGAGAGCTATACAAAATAAAAATACAGACATCTAAAGAATGTTTAAAGACTATTTCACCCCGCACTTCCACACTGATCAATGCATGCATATAAAGAAAACCGTCTGAAAGGATGACAAGTGACCCTTTACTAGTCCTGATGCAGAGCTGAGAGTAGTGTCTGAATTCACGATTCAGAATTCACAAGACAGCGGGTATAGCCCATAAAGAGTACGCGTCAATAATGGAGGGTAGTAAGCCAGACATTAAGCGAGACCCACTATATGCTGCCTGCCAGAAAAGCACAGCCAACATTAAAGCATAAGTAAGAACAGGAGAAGGATACGATGAGATACGCTTTGTTCACTGAGTACCATTGCATCTGCCAAAAATTCATGGTCACCCAGAGTCTTAGAAGGTATTTGGAGATAGGAGCTATGGAGAAGCCATTAGTTAAGAGGAAGCCATGCAGGATCATGAGGGTTCTTATACGTGATATAATGTAGGGTTAGAAGGAGGAGGAGAGGAGGAGGGAGAGCAGGAGATAGGCACAGGAACCCAGAGAGGAAGGCACATGGCAACAGTAGAGAGGATGTCGTGGTGCAGATTCAAGCCAGATGATGTCAAAAACTGAAAGACTAAGATCTTCTTCCTCATTGCCTCCAGATAGAGTGGGACCAGGCCAATGCTTCCTGCTCAGATTTATGGGTTCCTTAATCACAAGAGAATATGTTACTCTTGTTTTAAGCTATCCCCTGTCTGGTAATTAATTATAGCAGCACTAGGAGACTAATACTGACTTGGTACCAACCCCCCCCCCAAAAAAAAACCCACGGAGATATTGAACACATGCTTGACAGTGTAGAAGTGACTTTGGCACTGTGCACAAGCTAGAATTTTGAGGTGTTTGACAGAAAAGTCCTAGGTTTCCTTGAAGAGATTTGGCAGAAATTTAGGCACTAAGATGAGAGGCTGGTAAGAGCCTTGGAAGAAGTGAAGGCCATGGTAGGAAGCCTCTGTCATCTTAGAAAATGCTTATGTCTTTGTGAACAGGATGGTGGTAGATATACAAACCATGGCAAAAATACAACTACCCCTGATGAAGTCCCAGCAAAAATCATGTTCTTAGACCTTGAAGAAAAGACTATTCTTGTTAGAAAATGACAGAATTCTTTAGTGAACTGAGCTTAGTGTTTGGAGGGAAAATAGAAAATATAAGTGATGACTCAAATATTTGGCAAAAGGTGGGAGCTATGGCCTGGCGTCTCTATGTTGTTTATAGCAAACTGAGGGATAAGGGAGTTACCTGGAGAAGGGAACTGTAAACCAGACAAGAGTTTATCAGGACAATGTACTCTGGTGACAGGGTAAAGGCATGGATGGGCAGAGGATTATTGTGAGGTCTGGAAACTTAGAGGGGCAGTTTCCTGGTGGGTTGTTTCCAACTGTAGACCAATGATCCCTTAATTTATTCTTGCCTGTCCTTTGGAATGGGAATGTATCGTGTGACAGACTCAGGGGTACACAAATCATCTTCTAGTGTCACGGGTGGACAGGAGTCCCAGCAAGGATTGCTCTCAGAAACACAGCCAGATCTGATTTACGTTTCTGTAATGATTCTTTACAGAGTCATCACCATGTTGATACCTTAAACTTGAGATTATAGCCTCCAGAATTGTGAGAGACTGAAACTCTAGAATCATAAGCCATGTGTGTCTGAGTTCCTGCGCTCTCTCTCTCTCTCTCTCTCTCTCTCTCTCTCTCTCTCTCTCTCTCTCTCTCTCATCTTTCTTTTTACATCAGACTTAAGAAGCAAATACATTGACCAGAAGAAAATTGAAGAGGTTCTGCTCATAACAGAGAACAGATGATATCAGGGTAGAGAGCAATACCAGGAATAAAGAATATCATTTGGTAATTTATCAGTTTATGAAAAGACATAGTAATCCTATATTTTTGCCCAGCTAATAACAAAGATTATAATAACTGATGGAAGAAAATTTAAAAAATAGAAAGAATAAAGATTTCAACAGTCATCTCTTCACAATTGATAGAAGATGACGAAAATATCAGCAAAAATATAAAACATTTGAGCAGTGCTTGACAAAGCACGACCTAATTTACATTTATTGAACATTACACCCATCAACAAAATATGCATTCCCTGCTAGTATATGTAAGGCCACTTATCAAAAGAGATCACACTGTGAGCTACAATACATGTCTGAATAAAATTAGAAAATATTCAAATGACACAAAGTCCATAAATGATAAGCAAAGTAATTAGATACTAAAGCTGGAAATCATCAAATATCTAAAACGTTTTTAAGAGTCATTTTATTTTATTTCCCACCCCCCTCTGCATGTGTGTGTGTATAGTGTGTGTGTATTGTGCGTGTGTATTGTGTGTGTGTGTATTGTGTGTGTGTATAGTGTGTGCGTGTGTATTATGTGTGTATAGTGTGTGTATTGTGTGTGTATAGTGTGTGCATGTGTATTAT
>NC_046167.1:13235177-13285177 GCF_011064425.1 Rattus rattus | reverse complement strand
CCAAGAAAGAACTCTTAATACAACTCTAAAAGCATGAATCAAAACTAGTATATTTGACTTTATAAAAAAAGAAAAAAGAACCCATCTCTTTGTGTATCATCAAAAGTAAAGTGAAAACCAAGACACAGCGTTGTAGGAATTCCAACGTAGGAATCGCTTTAAACACATACACACAACCCCAAGCACTCATCAATAAGAAAATAAATCTGATATTTTTAACTGGGTGAACTATTGGATGAAGGTAGACAAATATTACTTGGGCACATTACACATTTCTCAATATTATTAGTTAATTAAATGTCCAGTGGGCTGCTATCACTCGACTATTTGATTCATGGCTGAAATAAATTCCATTCCAAAGCATTCTGAAGGAAAGCCTGGGGACGCTATCGGCTCCTGTCACGCTGTAGTTAAGAAGTAAAATCCTGTAGTCACTTAGAAAACAGTTGGAGGTTTCTTAGAAAGCTAAACACAGATATGCCATTTGGTGCTGTGTTTATTCAAATCTACCTGTGGAAAAGTCTTATTTCCCCTGAGTGCACACATAGGTTCCTGCTTCTCCAAGGAAATAGTGCAATAACGTGAATGAAAATCATCGTAGCAGTTCGATTTGTATAGTAAGGGATAGAAATGGCTCTCGTGCTATCAAGAAGAGAAGGAACGAACAACTTGCACTGTATTCAGACAGTGGGGTGGTGCCCAGAAAGTGAAGGTACGCTATAGAGGAAGTTCAACAGTTACTCTGCGTAAGAAAAGCCAAACCAAAAATGTATATGTCATGAGACTCTGTTTAGATGACTTTCTAGACCGGGAAGCTAAGGTAAAGAGAGAGGAAATGACCAGTGTCAGGGAACAGATGGGTGGAGGGGTTATGTTGGAGCAGAGGGGAAAAGGTTTAAGAAGTCACACAGTTCACCAGGCAATGCCACAGGAGCTTGAAGCAGTTTCTCACAGTGTGTCTACAGTAAGGACAATACAATAATGATTCCCATGCTTTTCTTCAATGTTGGGACTTTTGTCTATAGGATGTTACTGCCCACATTCAGGTTGAAGCTCTCCGGAAACAGTCTCACAAACATGCCCAGAGGCCGTCTGTTGGGTGATTCTCAAGCCAGTTAAGATGAACCAACCCTGTGGGCTATACACAGTGTAGAAGAGGCATGCTCGCACACCTGCAAACTCACTGGCGGGGCATTCGTACGTGGCCTAGCTAACACACTGAGTGAGAGCGTCTGTGGTTCTGAGTGCCCTGGGATGCAAGGCAGAAGATGGGTACAATGCCAAGCGCTTCACAGTAGAAGCCACCTCTTCCTCAGGCTACTGCTGCTTGTATTTAAACTCAAACCGACCTGTGGAATGTCTTTCTTTCTGTTTTCTACTTTAAACAGAAATGCCCTAAATCGTGCTATTCTGTGACATTCTTTTTACTACCCACCATGCTTTGTAATTCTCTGTTACAGCATTGGAGTCTGCACCATTCTTTATAGCTACCCCACAGACTGCAAAATGACCACGGTATTTTTGTAGCTTTCATATTACCCTATCTTTGGGCACGTAGATTGTTTCTGTGAGAGACAGAGCTGCATGATCCAGTGTTCATGTCTTCATATTCACTTTGGATTGATGTAAAATCAAGAACTTAAAGGAATGCTTTATTTCATACCCCATCCCGAGAAATACCATTTTGCCCATCCTCTCGTCTTTAAAAGCCTTAACACAACAGACCTTTTATTTAGAAAATGTCTGCACCTCACCTGTAATCCCAGAACTTAGAAAAGCTGAGGCAGGAAAATGGAGAATTTGAGGCCAGCCTGATCTACATATCAGGTCTTTTTCTCCAGAAAGGCAAGATAGGATAAGAATAATTTTTGTGCCAAAGAAATAGTGAAAATATATGTTTATGGGTTTATATTTAACATTAGAAGTGGGACTTTATGTTTAGTTCCCTCTTACTTTAAATTTAAAATTCTTAGAGTCACTTCCAGATTGTTTAACTTTTGGAGTCTCTTAGGAATACTTGGCTGTGTTTTCTTTCTTTTTCTTGTTTTCGTTGCATATCTTAGAATTTAATAGGCTTAGATTCCCACTCCCTCAATTCCTCTGAGCCTTGGTTTTCTCCCATGAACAATGGCTATAATAATCTTGTGAGAGCAAAAGATAAAATGTGTATAAGGTTCTGGACAAAAGGATTAAAAGCATAGCAAGTGAATAGGTCTTTATGGTTGGGATAGAATAAAAAGGCATAATGAATATTATGGTATATAAATGATTATAAACTTCAGCCTTGCTATCACTCTACCCCATTACCGCCAGACGAGCCTCTTTCAACTTGATTGACATCAGAGGGATGCATGGTCACTCTTAGGTCATCTTAGGGTTATAGAGGACCTTAAGAAATGATTCCTCATAACTGCTCATTCTCAGGGGGGGACAGGCATTGTCAAACCATTGTTTCCCAGGCCTCCTGGCTCAATGGGATAAAGAAGTGAGGTTATTTTCAAATCCCAGGGTCATAGTGTCAAATTTTCTTGGATGTTCAGGTTAGTCATTCAGGTAATTAATTATCAGTTATTTCCAATATTGATGGCAAAGACCTTTTTTAAAAAAAAGTTCTTTTGGGGAACGGGCATATTCAACTTATTGGACCTTCACGGCAACCATTCATAGTTGTACGTTAGATGATAGAATTGTCCAAAGGTGATCAAGTCCTCCCCTAGAATTTGCCAAATAACAAAGGAGCTAGGATGATGTGGAGTCGAGTTGCAGTCAGGATTTATAGAGAAGTAGTGTTTCACTGTTTCCAATGACGCTTATATTGACAGGTGTTCTGGAAGCCCCTAAACCAGAGAAAGCTCTGCCACAATCTCTGGACTCCTTGGCTTCCTGCTTCATAAATACACAGCAAATAAACAGAGGTCGGTGTGTTAGGATATATGAAATATAGAACTAGGTTGCCTACAGAGAACAGCTGCTTCCCAGCGTTATTTTCTCAAAGACATATACGCATTAATACATATACATGTATATACATGCATTTACATATAACATCACACATGCATGCATACCATATCATGCACATACATATACATGTATACCCATGCACATACATGCATATACACAGAACATCACAGATACATACATATATGCATGCACACGCATACACATGTATACACATGCATATGTATGTGCACATACACATGTATACACATGCATACACACTACATGTATGCATACACATATACCATGTGCATGTACATATACATGCAAACATTAGTTAAAAAAAATGTACCTTGCACCAGGCCCTAGAGATTTAAACACTGAAACCTTTCATTTGTACCAGTAATTCATATACAGCTATATGGGGTGAAAAAGGTTAATGATGGAATTTTTTAAAGTACGTTCCATTGACTATAAATGGCAGATCTGACAGCTAAAATGAAAATTTTCCAGAGGAAACTTTAGTCAAACTAATTATTCGAGACGTTATAAGGATGTATAATTATATTCTTCACCTTTTAAAAAAAAGTTTTATTACAAATGTGCTTTTAAAGAACAAGTAGAGAAATAAAAGCTGTAATTGTTCTTAATTATAGCTAACTGTAATTGCACTCAATTGCAATATACTGACTATCACCAGTGCCTAAAGAAATCCTGGCATGAGGCAGTGCGCCCACGTTCGGGAGATGAGGTATAGTTTTGTGAATATTCTCTTATCTATAATTTAGCTCTTTTACTGTTGATTCCATCTCGGTTTGTTTTATTTCATTTCTTTATTTTAGTGATTGTAGAGGCATAATTGTCATCCCTGAGCGTGTTGAAGGTTGTAGATTCCATCTGGGGTTGGTTCAAATTTCCCATTGCTGCAGAATGGGACATAATGGAGACAGTTCAACGAGCAGCTTGGACACAGCCCACTGCGGCTGACACACTGAATGCATGCATTTGAATTTTCAGAGGTAATATGAATACTGCACTTAATGTACCCAGCAGAGGCTCTAAGAAACCATGTGGAAAATTTGGAGGCTCTAAAATAACGTTAACTGTCCCTTTGCTAACGACGCTTAGAATAACACTGCTTCAAATAGGTAAAATTATCTTATTCATGAAAGGCGAGCTCTCTCTCTCTCTCTCTCTCTCTCTCTCTCTCTCTCTCTCTCTCTCTCCTTCCCTCACTCTCATCCCTTCTCCCTCCATTTCCTCTTTATCTGTCACCGTCTCTCATGTACCCACCTTACACCTATTCTGTGCACTCACAAGGACTGGCCCTTGGTCCCTGATGCTAAGTGACCCTGTTGCTCCTCTGTAAAATGATAGTTGATAAGAATGCCTTTTCCTCTTGTGCCTATAGAAATGTTTATTTAAAATTAACACTTAGAATAAAAAAAGAAGCTAGCTTTAACAAATCTTAGTTGTTGTTGTTGTTGTTGTTGTGTGTACATGTCTGTGTGTACAAGTTTGTGTCATGACACGTATGAGGAGGGCAGAGAACAACTCTATGAGCTGTGTCTCTCCTTCTACCTTGACGTGGGCTCTGGGGTTAGAACTCACACCAATAGGTTTCCGTGGCCAATGCCTTTGCCTACAGAGCCTTCTCACTGGCTCAAGGAGTGCAAATAGGCTCTGTCGTTACATCAAAGCAACCTTCATCTCTCTCCTGTTCTATGGTTGGCTACTAAGAGCTTTCTGCCCTGAGGTCAGAGTTAGTTATGATATAATTTCTGGTACTTTTTTTTTAATAGAAGGAAAATAAACCACCTTTGAGCTCTATTTTCTTGTACAGACTGTTGGCCAGGCCCAAGTTCAAGGAGGCCCTCTGAGGAACTCTCCCTGTGACAGAGGACACTGCAGGCCCCAGACCTAGGTGGCAATGGTTTGTCCCTTATGTCACAGTATTAAGTGGAGTCCAGAAGGGCTGTAATAACTCTGTTCCAGACTGTGTTCTTCAAAGACCTCCCCAGAACCAGACAGGAGCATAAGACGACCCAGCGCTAATCTAGACCATTTCACAGATGCAGCAGTCATTGTGGTCCATCCCTTCATTCACTATCTCATGTCGTTCCATCGAGAAACCCCCAGTCTATGGTCGCTCCCCTCCTTTCTCTGTCTCAGCAGCTCTACCACACAGAAATGGTGATGGCTCCCACCTCGCCCTTAGACTCTCCTTCAAGACAGTGGCCCTTACAGTTTAGATTCTTGGAAAATGAACGTATATCTAAGGTACAAGCATACTTCCTCTGGAGAAACAGAACGTGCTTTGCCAGTCATGAATTTGGTGGTGGTTATTCCGCTATTCGAACCTTTCCAGGTTTGTTTCACCAAAACTTCCCTCCACAGAGGAAGGAGTTTGGTGGATTAGAGATATGGTTTAGTGGCAGAGTCCTTGTCTCATATATATATATATATATATATATATATATATATATATATATATATATGCTCTCAGTTCAATTGTTAACCACTTAGCCATTTAGCTTATCCATCCACCCATCTATATGCACTGTGGCTGTGTCTTCCCCACCAGATATGGGGTCATTAGAAACCCTTTCTTCCTTTCCCTCCCCCTTTCCCTTTCTCCCTCCTTCCTTCCCTCCCTCCTTCCCTCCCTCCCTCCTTCCCCCCCCTCCCCTCCTTCTGTTGTTGCTTTTGCCAGCATGCTGTCACAAGAGTGGAAGAAGGAAGTAATCCGCAGCCTTGCATGTACTTTGTCTGGATTGAGGTGTGTGTGTGTGTGTATTTCCTTTTCCTCTCCAAGAGTAGAAGTTGGTAAATGAAACTCGATGCGCCATTTCCAAGCTCAGCCACTGTCCTCCAGGGCTGCTAACATTTGCCAAAGCTAAAGTCTGTGTAAGTGCGTTTTAATGAGCAGGAATTGCTACTGATGGTCTATTCAGGTACTTATTATATCACACTATTTAACACGGTAGAATCGTTGAACATCAAGAGTGCCCCGGTTAATACACAGAACCAGGGATCCTTGAAGGCTTCCTGCATCCCACAATGCCCCTGGCAGCGCTGAAGACGGGCGTGTCTTCCTAGGAGGATTCACAGGCCAGGTGTCAAAATGACATTTGTGAAAGAAAAGAAAACAAGAGCCCTTAATACTACCTCATAGTGACAGAAGGGACAGCAGTGCCATTTAAACAGTGGCCTCTTGCATGGACCAGTCAGGCCAGATGGGCCCTTTGCGGTGCCCATAAAGAGAGACCTCCAGCAATTTGATTTTCAAGGCACTCGAGCCAAGCACTCACAATAGCAGGCATTTGCAGCCCCGTCACATAAAGGATACTAAAATATCGTGAATAAGTCTTGAGCCAAGTAAAATCTTAAACAGCATCTCTGCAGATGAAAATGAGGCCTAACAGAAGGAAACTGGACAGAACATGAATTAGATTCCATTTTTCTTAACTGTATTGGCCCTTCTGGCCATCTGAACGCCTGCTTGCCTACTCTCAGGGGCAAGACACCAGCTCCAAACCCTGCCCACTCCGTTCCTCATGGGTCCCGGGGGATTTCGTAGACAGAAATCCAGTCTCCTATGGTGCCAACTTTCAACAGGCCAGAGCCTGGAGCCTGGGTGGATATTGATCAGACAAGTCAATCCCAAAAGTGTATTAGGTGACATAAAGGGAAATGCTACCTCACAGATGTTTGCTTTTACGCTGAAAGATGTAGAGAATTTCACCCCACCCCCCACTTTGCACCCTGGCAAAGCTGGTGAAAGGCAGATGCCAGACATAAGTCTGTGAATGTGGCTGGCTCACTGCACACTCTCTGACAGACAGGAGGGGATAAGTACCAACATCGGGTATCTCTTGGAAGATATCTGCAAGTGACTAGCTGAGTTCAGGACAGGGTCTGGTCTCCTCTTGTCTTTGTAGGCATTTTGAATGTACACTCCAAGTCAGCCTATACGTTTTGGTTGTTTATAAACAGGTGCATATCCTACTGTCTGCTCCAGGGGAGTCCAAGCAGAGTAGCTGGCTCAAGGGAGGGAACGATGCACTGGTGTAAAGTAAAGAGATGACCATACAAAAGAAGCATGGGGTGAAAGAGGCTACGTTAAGGCATCCTCAGATCTCCTGAGCTCTCTCTTCAAAGAGGTCTACAAGGACCTCCCTATCTGAGACTGTAGCTCCTCCTGCTTTTACATTCCCTCTACTTCTTTTTAATAACATCTATTATATAAATAATGATAAATATTCCAGCTTTTCCTATGTCTTTCCCGTCTAGAATATAAAGCTCCTGCTAGTAAAATTTGTTGTTGTTTGTTTGTTTTTGTGAGACAGGGTCTCCTATATCTGCAGCTCACCTGTATGTAAATTTATGTACCTATATGAACTTTTGACATTCCTGCCTTTACTTCCCGAGAGTTGGGACCTATGCCATCGTGCTGTGATCCATGTGATACTGGGGGGTAGAATCCAAGGCTTCTCGCATGCTAGCCAAATGCTCTACCAACTGAACCACACCTCTAACCTTTGCTATTCACTGTGGTAGCAAATAACCAAGAATGAATGTGGCTATATATGATTACAAATGAGAGACAGAGAAACAGAGAGAGACGGGGGATGGGGAGGGGAGAACACTGTGGCTCCTACATACTGAACTGCACCATACCATCATGATTTAGACTGTCAGACCCAAATCCACAATCCCTGGGCTCACTTCCAGTTCTCACTCTGTCACTGGTGGACAATATTTTCAGTGTCGTCTTTCACCCAAAGGGTCCCATAGTTGAACAATAATCCTGACTTCATTAAGCCTATACGAGGTCTGTGTGAATAAACACCTGAGAATGATCTAATTCGGCTGCTGGTTAATTCAATCAAGCCCCCAGTACATGGGATCAGTTAGTTACATGTGTGTATGAGCACAGTAGCAGGTCTTACCATGTAATAAATGCTTATGTCTATGCAGCTGTACATAGGTGCATGTCTTAAGCATGTGAGCGAACGTGGGGGAAGTTCAAAAGGTAACCAAAATAAAGAGAGAATGAAAACAGAGGTGTGGCCAGGGGGAAAGGGATGCTAGCCCTGAGGAATGCTGGGGGGAGGGGATTGCCAAACAGAGAAGAACTTGAATGTCCAGATTGTTTTGCATTTCCTAGAGCTAAGGGTCACCAAGTAAGAAAAATTGACCTGCCCTGAGTCAATACACAGTTTGTTGGTGATAACTTTAAGCTAACTTCTTGGTTCTGCATTATTTAGAAATAGATCTAAATTTAAAGGGCTCCGGATGGTCTGAATGGAAGGGAATGAAATCTGTAAAGGAAGGAAGGAGGAAGTCAGGGAGGGAGGGGGGAGGGAGAGGATGAAGAAAGAGAAAGCAAGCAGTGAAGGGAAAAGGAAGGGAGAGAAGGAGAGGTCTATTTGATGATAATGCTTTCACCATTAATAAAAACATAGGAAACCTTATTAAAATCTAGCACCAGTGAATTGTATTTTTCTATCCACAAAGCCAAGTCCTTGCACTTTGGGAAGACTCTTAGGTCCCCTCAGAGACAAACATCCAAGTCCTGAAAAATATTTATCATGCTGGCCCCAACTCACACGGGGGCTCGTGTCCTCTGCTTTCTTGTGGCCAGCTAGTTTTGGAAACTAGCAAGGTGCTCAGAGATACGGTGAGCTCTGGCTCCGGTGCATCCTAAACAAAGATGGATTTGCCCAAGTGAGGAGGGGCAAAGATGGGAGATATGAGGAAGCACATTCCTTCAGACAGCTGATGAAGGCTGGCACCACTGGCCAAGTGCCACAAATCTAAAATTGACAGGATGTATTTATTTAAAGGACTATGAGAATAGCCCTGTAACACACCCGAAACTTGTCTGCTACCAAAAAGGATCTATCTTTTCTAGTCCCCTTTTTTCGTTTACTAAAGTTGAATTTCCACAGGACCTTCCCGTTTGTTCCAGTTTATCAATAGCCTCAGAGCAAAAGGTCAGCCCTGGGTGCAGAGGTCATCATGAGGTCAAGGGCGTGGCTTAAAGCCCAAGAAGAACACCCACCACCTTCCACCTTGCTGTGCTTCTTAGACCCTGGGGTGGTCTTTTTCCTTGGAGTATATTATTTTATTCTACTTTGCCATCTATATATATTTACTGTTTTCATTCAATTTTAACATTTGCCTTCTTTGAGAAATCAAAGTAACCAGTTAAAGATATGTAAGTGAAGGATGTTAGTGTGGTTCAATTCCAAATACTGCCCTACCTTCAGCCATTTCTAGATCTGAGCTGAAGAGGCTAGGCTTACTTCCAGGCAGAAAGCATGGCATTTTCTGTTACATTCACAGTTTTTAGTGCCTTTGGTGTCCTACAAATCAAGTAGTCAAGTTTTTATGGGACATGATGGCTGACTAAAGAGAACTTGTCTTTGATGTGACAGTGTTGACTGTGAACTTGACAGGACCTGAGGTCAGCTCTAGGAGACGAGCCTCCAGGCACATTTGAGAGGAATTATTTAAATTAGGTTAGATTCTGGACATTCCTGAGAGAGATAACCTAAATTAGGTTGGTTCAACCCCAGATGAGGGAGATGTCATTCCCTAGGCCTAGGTCCTGGACTTCATAAAGAGAGGGAGCAGGGCATCGGCATTCACTGCTCTCTGATTCCTAACTGTGATGCACTCTGACCAGCAGCATCAAGTTTGTTCTTTCACAGCTTACCACTGTGATGCACCCTCTAACTGCAGGCCAACGTAGACCCTTTCGTGCTTGAATTGATTTTTGTCAGCATATTTTTCTTATAGCAACAGGAAACATAACTAAGACACCTTTAACAGTAGGGTATCAGAAAGTTCTTATCACTTTGTACATTGCACATTAATTTTTCTCAGAGTGTAAGCACTTGAGAGGAGACTCAGGATTATATTCATCTAGGTGAGGCACATGTATGAAAGGCTTGGTTTGTCAGAGGAGTAAATATTATAAAATGGAGATATATATATATATATATATATATATATATATATATATATAGTTTAAGAAGCCTGCTTTTCCTGATTGGCTGATCTCAGAAGCGCTGAGTTATTGATCATTGCAGCTTCATACAATGGTTCTTCTGTGTTTGGCCAGCTTGTTTCTTTTTTGCAACAGTCTCTTGTTATATACCTCAGCTGGACTCCAACTCAGGAACCTCTTGAACTCTGAAACAGGCCTATACCACCACACCCACCTTGATTTCTCTGTTTAAGTCTTCGAGGAACCAAATGGAACTCTCAGACACGAGATGAAGGTCACTTTTTACCCAGCATTTGTCTTTTCTAACAAACACAGGGCCAATGCCTTTTCTCTGAGAGTATAGATCTGCTGGGTAGACTTCTGTTTTGACTTGTACACATCAATCTACCCATAGGTCACTATTTGGAATTTCCAGCTCATTTTCTTCTTTTTGGAAAAACAAGAACTTAAAGACACTTATGAATATCCCATGCTTTCCTCAGTATTTATAATTTTATTGTCCATACATCTAATTTCACGTCAACTTTTCTTAAGTGACTTGTCAGCTTTCATCTTTCCCAAGTATCCAATTTAGTTCTCAGGGAAATAAGAGCATTTTCACGGTTACATTTCATCAGTATGACATCATGATTAGTCACAGGTGAAGTGTGTAAGTGGAACCGTTACTCTCACTGGGTGGGGGAAGCAGCACTCTCACTCTCTGTAAGCATGGAAACCTGAGTGGGAGGAACCAAAGCGAGACAAACATCGATGGGAAGGTTCAGTTACTGTTTTCCAAGGCACTAGGGAATGTTGTTCATCCAGTGGGTATTTGAAATAGAGGTGAATTGTGAGAATTCATTTGTTCTATCAGAACCATTGTAAGTGAGGGCAGTTTTGTCCCTGGAGGACATTTACTAGTCGGAAGATACCTTGGGCAGTTATAAGAGAGTAGGAGATAGGTGGATATTTCTGGTGTTCAGTGACTGAAAGCCTGGGAGGTCGCTAAGTGTTCTGTGATGCCATCGGTACCGATCCCTCACTGTAACAAAGTATGCGAGGGAAAGATCTTGAAGGGGGAAGATTTATTTTGACACATGGTTCCAAGGTTTTCAGTCCTTTGGTTCAACTGGAAAGTGGAGACACTGGGGGCAAAGAAAAACGGGAGCAATCCTTCCCTCCTAGGACTGGTTTCTAGTGTTCTACTTACACATTACTGCCTCCCAACAATGCCATCACAATCATAAAACCATCAAGAAATTCATGTCCTGAGCCTAGATGTCAAACTGTGCACTTGTCTAGTCATTTCTCAATGCGTGGGTCTAGCAGGTGGGAGCTAAGCCTCTCATAGATTAGACTTTGGGAGATATTCAGATTCAAATCATAGAAAGTTCCCCAGAATAGCATCTTATGTGCACCATGGAAAGTCATCTGGCCCCAAATACCAGAAAACGCCAAGGCTAATTGGTTTAGTATAATGCATGAACAACATAGTTTTTAAAGATATCAAGAAACTTATAGTATTAGAAAATGTGTAATCTGGAAAGCAAAAACAATTATCTAAAGGACTCAAAAGGAAGGTAGTAATGGCTTAACTGTAGTCTGGAGCTAACTCTGAACATAGATTTAACCCTTAGAGTCAGCAAGAAGACCAGACAGCTTCATTAAGCCAACTCTCATAAACTGAACTGATATTTATAAAGTACTAACATATATATGTAAATAGCAAATGATAAATAGCAAACATTTAACAGATATTTTATTGTGTTTAAGGTTATAGGGAAAAGCTAAGAGAGGGTTACTTCTTACTTGGCTTACTCGCAGGAGCAAATTCTATTTTGAAGGATAAAGTTCTTACAAAGATACTAAATTCTTAAAGGAAATAAATATAAGGATGGAGAGATGATTCAGTGAGTAAGAGTGATTGCTTTATAAGCCTAAGGACCTGACTTGAAATCCCAGTAGGGACATTAAAGAACTGGGCATGATTCTGTGCCTGTAACACCAGCCCAGTGAGAGGCAGAGGACTGTCACTCACTGGAGAATGCTGGCCACCAGCATATATCCAGTTTCAAGTGACAGACTGTGCCTTCAGGGGCCAAGACAGAAACTGATAGAGTAGATACCCAACATCATCTGCTGGCATATGCAGACTCCCAAATCACACATATGTGCACATGTCCCACCCATGCATACACACGTATCAGACATTAACATCAGGGTTCATAACAGTAGCAAAATTACAGTTATAAAGTAGCGACAAAAATAATTTTATGCTATGGGTCACCACAACATAAAGAATCGTATTAAAGGGTCACAGCACTAGGAAGGTTGACATAGAGAAATGTTGTACATGTGGACTTGAAGCCATCGGAAATTGCATATGTACCATTCCTCCTTTGGGGTCTATGACCTAGGGACCACCTTCCAGCACTTTCCTCATGTCCTCTTCAGTGGCCAAACCAGCTTAGCCCAAGTTTCCATAAAAGAATTAAGGTAGCGCTAGACTTCAGCAATCCAAAAACCACAGAACATCATAAGGAAGAGATAAGAAAAGGAGAAGCAGCAATCTGTTGCTAAAGAAATTGAATTCTGTGCCTTCCATGTTCCTTCTGAAGCTGTATATGACCAAGAATAAGTAGCAATGTCCCCAAAGTCCTCAGCTCTTAAGTGAGTCTCGGAAAGAAATTGCCATGCTGTTTCATTGTCCATGATATGTAAAGGTAGTTTGAGATATTTTTTCTCACCATTTTTCTTCTGGATGTTGTGCATTTTTAAATTTCAGCATTTTAATCTCAGTTAAAGTCTACCAACGGAAAGTAGACGCAGTTATGTTACATGTGTGTAACGTTTCCTTTGAAAGTAACTGTTGAACTGTTTATAGAAATTAACCAGTGTGATTAATCACCCACATGCTTCACATCATTTCCACACTTTGCCTCGTTGCTTTATGTGATGGGATTCATTTCTCTAGTTGCCACAATGATTTTAATCATGCTTATCTTCTTTTTCTCTAACAGAGAGACCGCCACAGAGTTATCTGGAAGTCCACCAAGGTGAGCCGCTGGCTTTTCTTATTCTTCTCCTGATTTTTCGAAACAATCAGAGAACAGCATTGTGCTCTCTTTAAGCAGGCGTCTCATTTTCTCGTATTCTTGTGCTAAAAGATCCTGCATGAGTCACTGGGTCACAAGAAAAGGATATCATCAAGAAGTAATGAGGCTAATGTCTATGGATGACTTTGAGAAATCGGTCTCATTCCTTTTATGTCTTTAGATAGGTGATAGATAAATGATAGAAAGATAGATAGATAGATAGATAGATAGATAGATAGATAGATAGATAGATAGATAGATAATGGATGGATGGATGGATAGATGATAGAGAGATAGATGATGGATGGGTGATGGATGGATGATAGATTAGATAGATGGCGAATAGATGATAGATGACAGATAATAAATGATAGATACAGAGATTATAGATAGCAGATATATGGTAGGTGATAGTAGTCTAAGTGCTGATTCCTCATTAGAATAAGAAGAATTGGCAATTGGCAATTAGAGATATTTTGCGGTGTTTTTCCCTTTACCAATTGTTATTGCATCCAGAGGTTAATGATTTATTTAAAAATTGTTTTCCCCTAAAGAACCTGAGTAGACTTTTATTGGTATAAATGCATTTTATAGTTCTTATAGAGAAGAGAGAGAAGAGAGAGAGAGAGAGAGAGAGAGAGAATAACAGGGTGGCTATCTTTTAAAAGTCATCTTACTGAGCACCGTATCTAGGATCTGGCCTTGGCACAAAAACTTCTGCTCAGTCTTTGAGAATCAATGAAATGTCATGGGGCATTGATTGGTTGGGGTCTGTTGAGTGGCCATTGAAATAATCTCAAAAACAGAACAAGGAACAAAGAAGGGGGCTCTAAATACCACTGGGGGATGGGATGTTTAGGATCAACACACTCTAGAAGAGAAAGAAACAGCTGAGCAGCTTGTTTTGCACTTGAAAACCCTGTAGATTCATGGTTGATATTACCCCCAGACTAGCTTCGTGTGATCCAAACATTTAAGTTACCATGTGTACTGGCTGGTTTTGTGTATCAACGTGACACAAGCTGGATTTATCGCAGAAGAGAAGCTTCAGTTGTGGAAATGCCTTCATGAGATCCAGCTGTAAGGCATTTCTCAACTAGTGTTCCAGGGGGGAGGACCTAGCCTGTTGTGGGTGGTGCCGTACCTGGGCTGGTGGTCCTGGGTTATATAAGAAGCAAGCTGAGCAAGCCAGGGGAAGCAAGCCAGTAAGAAACATCCCTCCATGACCTCTGTATCAGCTCCTGCTTCCTGACCTGCTTGAGTTCCAGTCCTGACTTCCTTGGGTGATGAACACAATGTGGAACTGTAAGCTGAATAAACCCTTTCCTTCCCAACTTGCTTTTTGGTCCTGATGTTTGTGTAGGAATAGAAACCCTGACTAAGACGCCATGTATGTTCACTCTTTGGATAGCTTCTCAAAGAAGCATCCCAGAGGTGTGCGAGCTTGCAGGGTTCGACTGAGTGTGTTCCTGACATGTCACTGCCACGTTTGTTTGCCACGGTCCTTTTTGACTTGGAAACATCTGCTGTCAGGGGCTGAGCATCCCATCATTTGCAGAGGAAGGGAGTTGTGCGTCTACCCGTGTTTGCGGTGAAGAAGTTAATCCTGAAATAATGGAACAAGGAATGACTTTCAAACTTTTATATTACGGCTAAGACGTGGGCCACCTCTGTGTTGTCAGGGAAGACCCAAACCATGCTATAATCATGCAGATGAAAATTACTCATCTGTCTGAAAATCTGCAGAATCTCCTGAATTCTATTAACCAGTGCTTTATTGTGAATGCCAAGCAGCCAATCGCATATTCCCTTGGAGTGATCTTCTGTTGTAGATGCTTTATTACCCAAGGGGACAGAATGCCCTCCTCTTGAGTTTGGTGGCTGGTATTTTGGTAATGAGCCTATTTATTTTTTTTGTCATGAATTTTTGTTACTCTATTGTTGAATAATGTTGAAAATCAACAGCACGGTGGCGATCCGATTCTAACTGCAGCTTGCACTCATTTCCATGCATGTGTGAGAGTGTGGGAAATAAGGTTAGTGCTTCTCAATTATGTTCCTAATACAGCCTCAGGTGCTCTGCTGGCTTTCTCCAGGGGCAGCTTGGGATATATCCATTGACAAGTATTTCCCTTCCCACATTAACATAAAATAACATAATTATTTCACAGTGATTGTTCCCTTTGGTAGCTAGACTATTTCTTTGGCAAGCATTTGCTTGCATAGTCTCGCAGACCTCCATCCCTTGTTCAGATGTCAGCCTGTCTTCAGATTTCTTCAGCCTGTCACTGGGAAACGAGCCCTCTGATACCTAGGTACCATTTAGAACAAGGCACATGTGGTTATTTTGTTTGTTTCTTGGCTAATGACGAGTGGAACATGACACTTGGAAGTTTTTATCTTTTTAGTCATAAAAGCGTGCTTTTGCTGTGACATCTAAAAGAAAAATGGAAAATTGCAATCCAGACAACTGCTGGCTAGTGATAGGTGGCTAGGAAGGAAAACAATGGCATTTTGCAACACTGTTATGATTCGGTTTTCATTGGCTTTAACTGTCTTGGAATTTTCCAAAGGGCCTTTTACAGCTCTTCCGGGGGGGGGATGGAATATTGCACCTTTAATTGCCTTACATGGTGTTAATTTCAAGTTGCTGGCCACAGGTTGATAATACTCTATATAAATGCACAAATCACGCAGCACGGATTGTGTCTTGGAAGCCAAAAACGCTTTGAAGTTGAAACAAGATACATGTGCAAGACGCTTGTTCAAGCATCAGCTTCATCCCCATTGCTAATGATAACTTAAATGTGTTTTCGAATTCTTGCTGTTGCTGAAATTAAAGCTTAGTAATAATATGTCACCAGAAAAATATTAGATTACTTGAGCAACATGCAGTCTAAGCAGTGTAATTATATTATAAATATTAAAAACCAATGATCTTGTCAGGATTAAAACAAACATTTAAACCAACTCTCTGTAAGACTCATCTTGAAGAGTTCCGCAAATGGCATGCATGCTCTCTTCCTTGAACTGTGAAAACAATCATTTTATCTTGCATGTGGCTTTTTGCTTTTATTTTACATGTAGCAAAAGGCAATTCAGCAATCTGAATCGTTTTCCTATTACAACCATTTGTGTGTGTGTGTGTGTGCCTTCTTCTTCTTCTTCTCCTTCTTCTTCCTCCCTCCTTCTCTTCCTCCTCCCTCCTCCTTTTCCTCCTCCTCCTTCTTCTTCTTCTTGGATGTCTCTCACTGGCTTGAAGCTCTGTAGTTGGTTAGGCTGGCATGCCCCTTCTTCCCCAGAATTTATCTGTCTTGGTCTCCCCACTGCTGGTATTGTAAGTACACGTCATCCTGTCTGACTTTAAACATTTTTTAGTTATTTATGTATTTTTATTTTATGTATACTGGTGTTCTGCCTGCTTGTCCAGGTGTGTGTGGGAGGGTGTCAAGTGGAACTGAAGTTACAGACAGTAGTGAGCTGCCAGGTAGGTGCCGGGAATTGAACCCTGGGACTTTGGAAGAACAGTCAGTGTTCTTAACTACTGAGCCGTCTCTCCAGCCCCAATTCCTGGCCTTTTAACTGGCTTATGCAAATCTACTTCAGGTCCCTATTCTTGCAAGGCAAGCACCTTGCTAGCTGAACCATCTCTCCATGTCTATAATAATGTTTTTCCAATTCTGCTTCTTCTGTTGAAAAGTAGTTGGTTTAGGTAAATGAATTCAAAATGAAACATGATGATATCCCAATTGTTCAATGGAGTTGAGGTACTAAATTGATTATAAGCTGAGCTTTTAATTTAAATGATGCCTATACAAACAACGTTTTTATTTTTGGATAACACAGTAAAACTATGGGTAATTTTCACATCACCTCAGACTTTCCTATTGTCATGTGCCATCAGCTGCTGGTGTTCAAAGAGAGGAGACTTCAATTCCCTGTTAACACAGTATGGAAAATAAAGGAATTTACTAGACCATTATAGAAGCTTCTTAAGTACTGCAAGAGAGATTCATGAGCCGGCTCTTACACACAGTACCCACAACTCAGGAACATGAAGTGTCAGTCAATGAAACTTAAAATAATTAGGCATGTGAACCAGCTGCTGTCATCTACTGGATTTCTCCATCAGCCAGTGGGAATCAGAGCTCAAGATTAACGTTATGAAAGATTATGAAAGAAAAAATGTTCTCTTGCATTCAATTTTGGCATGCTAGTAATTTTTCCTTGCATTGTCTATAATGGTGTGGAAATAATATTACCATGACCCCTAGATCCGGCAATTCCCAGAATCCTCTTCTCTCAGATTCACTACTGAGATCCCAATGAATCACCAGTACATTGGCCTCAGTAATTAGTTTCCATACACCACACTAGATGTTGTGGTGGTGTATTAGACATTTTAAGGCTAGTCATAGGCAATATGACAGTCTCCATGCTAATTTATAAGCTCCAAACCAGTTTCTTCATCCCAAGAGGGAATTGACTACCCTTTAGTATGGGTGACTCTTTAGTATGAGAAAATTCAATACATTAGGTGCATCACATGGATTTTTTGACTTAACAATATTTTTAGCTTATGTATTATTTACCAGAATGCAGCCCTCCTCACACATCGAGAAGAACCCAATAAGCAAAAGCAACCCAAATCTGGAAGCACAGGGACAGAGCATTGCACTGGTGTTTGAGACCCTCTATCAAGAAACTAAGATTGTTTTCCTGGGACTATCATTGATCATGTCCCTCCATTATAGTTTTACTTGTAGAGCATTGATACTCGAGAATTGATACTGGGGTACTGCTACTAGGAAACTGATACCAGAGTATGTATACTTCGTGTAGAGCTTTGTTTTCTGAGGTTTGAAGTGGAGCGGGCCATTTCTCATCAACCATATTTCTGTCATGCATGTGCCTGGTCAGGAAAGCAACAAGGAAAAATGATGGAAGCTAAGGGAATTAGGATAAGCTCAGAAGGCTCAAGTTGCTACTTGTGGCTCTAGAGGGTTTAAGGTCAGGGCTTTAGTTCTCCATAGAAGCTTTGGTAGCTAACACAAAGCCCTATTTCTCATTGTCCTCAATACAAAATCCTTCTCCCTTGAGGGCCTTAGAAAGTAATGGAGTAAGACAGTACTTTTCCAGGTCAGCTTCTTATTCAGTTAAGAGCTGATGGGCACACACTTCCTTGCTTCTTCATGATGCCTAGCAAACAACAGTTTCCTCTAGTCTCCTAGGATCTTCCTCCAGGGTGGTTCTATATGATGAGTTTCATTATTTGTTCACTAATTTAACAAAGGTAAGTTGAGTTCTACCAAGACTAGACCATGTGGGAGAAAATAGATAAAACTCCAATTCATCTCTCTGCTACTTTATCTAGTAGGGAAAATACAGGCGAGCCCAGTGCTAGGCACATAATGCTTTGTGTGTCCAGAGAAGCAGAAAACCACCTGCAGTGTTTAGTATGAATCAGGAACTTGACAACTAGGAGACAAGCCACAGGTCTACTTGTGAGGGAGCATCTAGATTGAAGTTAGCCTCTGAGATTATCTGTGAGGGATTGTCTTGATTAGAATCATTGATAAGAGAAGACCTATCTTAATGTGACAAGGATCATTGGTAGGTCATGGATTCTGGGCCACAGAGAAGGAGAAAGCAAGGTGGACACTAACTGCCATGGATAATTCATTGATCAGCCACTGCGAACACTTACCTTCATCTTCTCATTTCCTTTCTGAAATGGCCCACTGGTTTCTCTTCGCCATTCCTTTCTTGGAGAACCCTTCCTGAGCACCCGCTCTCAGGAGCACCCAAGACACATTTGCCCATGGTCCCACGGCCATCTTGTATTGTCCAAGCAGCAACTGCCATTCTCTCTGCATCTGCTGTCCAAGGTCATGATGTGCAGTCTTCCTCCTCAGACCCAGAACAGTGTCTTCATTGACTCCACCCTATGCAAGACCCAGAACAGAACTGGCAATCAAGAAATGTTTGTGGAATTGCTGTGTAAGCTCCCACTTTAGAAACAAGAAAACTGAGATCTAGTCTATAATTTGTTCTTCCTTCCTCTCCTCTAGGTACTCTGTCATCTCCCTCTTCTTGTTCTCACCTCCCAAATCATCTTCCACTCATTTTTTTGGCTTAGGGACAAGTCATATTCATAAGCAAAGTCTGGCCCAAACCCCAAGCCTATAAACAAATACTCACTTGAATAAAGCCATGTCACTTCTTTACATACAATCTAAGCCCAATCCTGCACCTCAGCTTCGAGGCTGATTCACTGTGATAGAGAAGGCCCAGCCTTGCTTTCATATTAGTTAAACTTTTATACAATTTATACTAAAGAAAACAAACATGTTGAGAACCCATTACTGTTCCTGATTTACCCCTAATGCTTAGTACGTGAGGAACAGAGTAGACACTGAGTAAATACTTGCATAAGGTCTGACTGTCTGAGTGAGTGGATATTTGAATTAATTAGTGGATGTTTGAATTAACAAATAAATGTTTGAATGGAGAAGGAGGGGGAAGACGACAAGAACAAAGTCTGACATTGGAACAGGTATATGACTTCTACGACCAGTCACTCTTCCTACTCTGCTTGACCCTTCACAATCACAGCACCCAAAGAGTTTCATCTATCCAGCTGCGAAGTTGTTAAGCTAAACTTGAGTCCTCATGAGCTGTCTAGAGGAGTTACTATTGAGTGTTTGTCAATAGGGAGCCTGCAAGACCAGGCATGGGACTCAGGCAAACTTACCGTTCCTTGGCCAAGTTCACTTAATATATCTGCCTCCATTTCTCATTTATAAATTTGGAAAACTTCTCATATTCATCTTATAGAGCCAACCTTAGGAGATAGTCCATGTAATGTAGCTAACCATCTGGTACACAGCCCATAATAGATACATGGTGGCTATTACTGTGGTTCCCCAGGCTAGCTTTAGCTAGCTATTTTTAGTAATATTTGATTAGTGTTAATATGTAGGGGGTGGCATCATATTTCATTATAAGAAGCTGCCCGGCAAAATAATTCATTACCTGTGTTCTGGATCCAAATGCCAGTCTCTATTCACAATCCTGCCCAGCCACTTAGTGCTGTGAAGTTTTATACATCCCTTTACTTCACACTGCCTTGTTTTGGGGACAACTATGGAACAATGTTTCTGAAGGATACATGGCAAGGTGCATGGAGAGTCTTACCCAGGGCTTGTTTTATTACTACAAAGAAATCAGGGTAGAATATTGGGTGATGTTTGAGGTAGAGAGAATAAGTGAATGCGTGTAAACCACTAATTCATATTTCACCTTTCTAATCAGGAATGTGATGCTTGGTGGTTTAAAGCCAAGTTTACTAAAGGCTGAGGATACGGCTCAGGGTATAAAGCACTAGGTGCACAAGAGGAGGCCTGGAGTGTGGATCACCAGAGTCCATGGAAAAGCCAAGCAGATATGGCTGCCACTTATGATCCCAGCATAGAGGAGGCAGAGGCAGGGGGCCAGGAGAGGAATCACCATGGGTCTCAATATACCCACACATACACATGCAGATATTCATATGTATGGGACACGCACACACAAATAATAAACCAAAACAGATATTCTAAGCATTATAACCGTTTGGCCCTGTTATAACACGTGAAAAGAATGACTGACCAAGGCCACCCTGGCTTACAATGATTCAACCTAAAATTCTCAGCCTTGTGATGGCACGAGAGAGCTATCCACCCAGTAGAAAGCACACTTTGTATTTAAAATTATCTCTTTCCCAGGCTAGTGATATCGATTCTACTGTTCTCTGCTCGTGTCCACAGTAAAATGGATCCACGGTTCCCAATCAGCCATGCAACCGTGGGGCACAGCTGATATCCTCACTGTTCTGTATCAACAATGTCCTTCAGCACATAGTCAGTACCTTGTATGAGACAGTCTTCACTTGACTGTAACACAGGCACTCCATTAGATGGTTTTGCCAAACCATCTGTCATAGGGCTAGGAGCACTTTTAAGATAAGGTCGAGAAAACTATGGCGTTTATTAGGTTAGGTGTATTTTCCGTTGAGGATATTTTGGCTTGTTATGAGCTTGTAGGGACACCGCCCTAATGGCAGGTCAAGGAGGCCCCGAATATGCAAATATTTCTCCTCAATCTCAGGCAGCTCTATCCAGAACATGGTTCTCATTAATTCTCCAAAGTACCCAAATCAAAACATTTCATTCTTTGCAGATGTTTTTAAGAGTGTAGTGACGGAATTAAATTACACTTGTTTTATAATACGGTGTTCTGATGTGTAACACACTATTAAGGAAAGGATCCTTACAAGGGAACGTCAGACTATCACGAAGCTACTCACTGCCTGACCTATTTAGACTGATCAGATTCTTTCTATTGTAGACTGCATAATTAAATTTTAAATGGAACATGATAAAGAAATTATACTGGTGGTCTCCAGAGATTTCGATACCCTATTTGGCTCTTTATAAGAGTCTAGCAAAGACACACTTTAAAATTTAATAAAGGCCTGCCCTAATTTTTTTTCCTTTCAGGTTTCTCCTATTTGTTTTATAATTCAATGCTCCGTTACCTGATCCATAAGTGTTATCTGAAATAAGTGTTGAAAATAAAAATTCTTAAAAGCGCACTTATCCCAATTTGAAAATTCCATTATTTGTGGATGGGTGCTTTTTTTTTGTAGCAATTGAACTCTTTTAAGATAAAACCTGCCATTTCCTGAGTTCTGTCACGGCAAAGAATTGGAGTTCTGTTTGGCTGTTTGCGGAAGTGTTCACGTCTTCAGAGTTTATAGAGCAAAGGGGTAGAAAATAGTTTCTGTCTAAGATATAATTTTAAAATGGAATTTCTTATATACTATGGAAAAGTTGCACATCTTGAGTGGATTAAAGGCACAAAGACAGACACACACACTTTTAGAGAGAGAGAGAGAGAGAGAGAGAGAGAGAGAGAGAGATACAGAGAGAGATACAGAGAGAGATACAGAGAGAGATACAGAGAGAGACAGAAAGAGACAGAGAGAGCTCAGGCAAAAGAGCCTATGGGGGGGTGAGAGCATGCCTTTTAGCTTGGGGATCCTGAGAATCATTGCAGCCTCTCAAACAAATACCTTTGCTTTACAACTTTCTGTCACTTAGTTTTCGTCTGTGTTTAAGAAGATAATGATGTAAAGATAAAATGAAGTGTTGAATGCATTCGTTCACGTTCCTTCAGTAACACTTTATAAGACACACACACATGAGGAAAACGTTTTGCTCTGCTGATGGGTTTTACATTTTGCTATACCTTCAACTTTGACAAAAACAACAACAACAACAACAACAACAACAAAGCCAGGAGAGCCTCCCTCCTGAGTTCCTTGCTTTTGATGCCGTCATAAATTTTACCGCCGTTGATATCTGACATGGTCAAGCAAGCAGGAGCATATAAAGATCTGCGATATGTTCTTTCTTGGCTGTAAATAATTCTATGCCTTATAAACCCTTCTCAGATTAGGTTTTATAAATGCTTCTATCATGTATTTTCTTTTCCCCTCTCTCTATTTGCATATACTGTGTCGTTCCTGCTTTTCATTGAAGCCATAAAACACTATATGAAATAAAGACGATGTAGTGAGAGAATGTAGTCACTATCCAGCCCATCCATCCTTAACTTTGGGCTTGTCACCCAAAAAGGGAGCAGTGCAAACTTAAAGAGTCATGCTGAGCTGCGTAAAGGATGCTAAACAGAAACGTGAACTGAAACATGGCTGTCCAATGAATGAGCGGAATTCAACTTCCTTACAAAACACAGCATTGGAACCCTCCGTCTTCCACACCCAGACCTGTAGAACCCAAGCCAACAGCCACAATATGGTGACAACTGGTGGCCCTTAGTTCGTTATAGGACACCAAAACCTCCTCCCAGAGGAAAAGAAAGACAATCCCTGACTAGGCCTCTGTGCGGAGTTTCCAATTCAAAAACTAGCATGTTGAATGGATAATGAAGATGCTTGCTGATTGGCCTAACACACAGGGAAGCATAAGAAGAAGGTGCTGACATTAGCAATGTCATAATTTCCTATTATATCACGAGTACCCATGGGAGCAAGGAATTATGTGATCTGGCTGCAGAGGATGCAAAGTTAATGACCTTGTGTTTAAGAGTCAAAATATTCAACTAAAAAATATTGAACTCTCTAGAGAGAATATAATGGTAATTACAATGGCCAGAGGTTAGGGACAGATGCAAATAGGGTTAAAGGTTATAGAGTTAAATAAGAAAGAATGACTTTGGTAATATCTATTTATTGTACTGCATGGTGACTATAGTTAACAATGATGCAACACAATTGAAATTTGCTAAGAGAGAAGATTTTAAATGATCTTATTATAAAATATTAGATATATAAGAAGATAATAATATATAACTAGCCTATTTACTTATTCTCCAATGCATACACATATCAGAATGTGTTCTGTGCTGTAAATTATTTATCTTAATTATAATAACTATAAATAAAATAAATAGTCAGCAAGATATTCCAAAATTTAACATTTTTAAGTGTGGTAAGAAAAAGCGTGGTCTATCTTGATGCAAGGTTTGTCACATTGTACATTTAAAGAAGAGGGAAAATAGCAGTTACCAAATAAACTGACAAGATATTTAAGTGCATAGGAGAGAGAAGAATTATAGGGAAAAAAATGAAAGGGAGGAACATGTTCTGAGACAAGAGGAAGAAGCAACACTTCAAAGAACTAGGAATGTTCTGAGATGGAGATCCACAAGCGGCTTCCACCTAAATGGCGTATTGAAAGAATATTATATAGCCGAGTAGAAAAATCGGTAAAGGCTTTAGACTTACTAAAGAATTCTGCTTGTAATTTGTTTGGGTTTTGGTGGTGGTAGTGAGATGTTTGTTGTTTGTTTGTTTTGAGTGGTTTTTGTTTTGTTTTTGGTTTTTTTGTTAGCATGCCACAGGTAGCATTTCAAAGGATGGATAAGGTTGGAACTCAATGAACATACAAACACCTTTAATGTGAGGGTATCCTGTGAAGTCTACCCCTGAGCAAAGCATCACCAGGCTGTGAGCTCCCGGGGAACTGGAGATGTGTCCGTCCTCCTGGCTTTACTGTCTTTCAAACCCATCCTAAGCACATGGGAGAAAGGGACTCAAATATGGCTGGGCTCATGACTAAATGAGAGATACAAATTTCTCTAAATAGAATTAATGCATGCACTGATCACTGTAGAAATAAAAAAGAGCAATGGGTTACTAAAAATATTGGGAAAATAAAAACAAATTAACTCTACCTACTCAATTCCCGAAATTCCAACCATGGAGGTCTGAAGTGTTTGCTGGAAGTGTAGAGCTTTAATGAAGATTGTTTTGTATTAAGTTTGGGGTAAATCTAGGTCAAGGGTTAAAGTCTGAGGGTCAGTTCTGAATGGCAGCTGGAAGTCTATAGCATTTCATATTAAAATATGTTGTGCATTGTTATCCGGAGGGTTAGGGGAAGCCATCTTGAATCTCCAGTGACTCCAGAGTTATTTATATCATGGGGGATATTTTGCCAAATTAGAAAAAAAATATGCAAAGCAGATTGAGAGGTTTTTGTATTTTGGAAATAATGTCAATGTCACAGAGATAATGTAATTCACAAATGACTCCTTAATTCATCCTGGCAATTTCTCAGAAGGAAAAGGTATGCAGACTCTTTGGGACAGCTCAGTAACTATCTTTTCCATGACATTGATGGAGAGTTCTGTGTGACACCATTAGAGAAGACTCTTGGCAACAGAGTTGTGCACTTCGCGGATTCTTGGTTGGCCTTTCCCAGCTTGGCCTTTCCCAGCTTGGCCTGCACGATCTTGGCTTATTTTATTGTGCCTGGGGTTTCATATTTTCTGGGTTCTTGCCTATAGCTTTGGCAGTTGAGAGTTTTCAGTTGAGTAAGTCCTATCTAAGTTCAACTTCCATGATGCAAGATTCTCTTTTGTACCAGAGTAAAGTGAAGCTCAAGGGTCACATGTCTTTGTCGCCAACTTTGTCACCTAGTTCCAAGTTTGCCCAAATTTTACAAGTGTAAAGCTTCTCTAAAAACTCATGGTTTGTTTGGCAGGAGTTTTGGACGACGGGTAAGGGGAAATGGGTCACGGAGTAGCTAATAGCTGACAGTGTCTCATCCTGAGGTCCTTGTATATGTGGTCATTCGGTGTTCACTGGGGATGCATGGGAAAAGCAGGCTCCTGTTGCTAGCATTAACAAAATGGTTGTCACACTTCGCAATTAAAAAGATGAAACTCCACAAAAAGACTGTGCATTAGAAATCCAGGCGGAGCCAGTAAGCTGCCAGGAATTCTCAGGGCCTGACCCGATAACTCTAGAGATTTCTTAACATCCTCAAGGTGCAGCTATACGACTATTGGAGAGGGAAAGAATGAGGAACTTAATATTTTTGAGCAATGTTTACATGTTAGCATTAAGGTATCCTCATAGGTCGTCCACATACAAATTGCTCAAATTCTCTCATTGCTTTCTCCTTGAAATGTGCCACCAGCCAATTTCATTTTTAGATATTACTTTGGGTATCTAGAATTATAGCACCATAGGGCTACAGGGCATGCCTTTCTGTCTTCTCCTATTCTATAGGTACTTAGCCTGAAGATCAGGAAAAATTAAGGAAAATCCCCTTCACCGCACGACATGAATTTCCTAGGCAGGCTGGGGCTTGTTTTGTTTTTGTTTTGTTTTGGTGTGGGTGAAGTCCTGTTACCATTTTAGAGCACTCTTCAGACCATAGCGCCAAGGACCTCATTAACTACCCATTGGCCTCTCAGTACACACTCCCTTTTAGGTACTGTCTATCCGTCTCCCCTACTTGCACCTTGAGACAAAAAACTTTATTTCCAGTCTTCTCCTCCATAGCCATGTTCTTCCTGCACATAAGCAAGGTCTGAGGCAAAGACGGACCCTGGTTGTTCATGGAACAGTGCTGCTCAGATTTGGATGTGCATCATTTGGGGAGTCTGTGGAACTATTCTTATGATTCTGCCTTATATCCAATTGACTCTTTCCTATTGACTTTCAACAAGAAACAACAAAGGATTGTGGAATCTGCCATGGCCAGACTCCTTTTCTTGTAGAGTCTAGGCTTTTCTAAAGCTGCTGGCAAGCTCATGGGTCACAGAGAACTCCGTAAAAGCAAGATTATGTTATTGAGACCGTGTTAGTTGAGGATACAATGTCAACCAGGGTTTGCCTTTCAGGTCATAATGGGTAACTATAATTTCTGAAAAGAGTAGAAGGTGTTATAATAGAAAGTTTTAATTTTTTTTAAAATATGAAGGGTGTGTGTGTATGTGTGTGTGTGTGTGTGTGAGTGTGCGTGTGCGCGTGTGTGTGTGTGTTACTAACTATATACACATACCAAGAGAGATAGTAAGGAAAGACAGAGAAAGAACCTATGGATTGGCTCTGGTTTAGAAGCTTATTGTCAGCAACTGACATTTACTGACTAGACAGATGTTAACACTGTCTTTGTTTTATTTATTCCACACAAACCCCAAAAAGTATTACAGAGGCAATATTACTTCTCCACTTTAACGTCTATTCCCATCTGTTCTGTCCCCTCTACTAAAGTAAACTGAGGTGTCTTGTATAAAGCAATCTAATTTGAAATGACTCAAGAGAGGCAGAGAAAGTGATAGGTAATTCTGCATATTCAGAATTCAATAATAAAAAATAATCACTTTAGTGAAGAGCCAGCTGTTCTTTGTTTTCTAATAGGCATGTGACGCTGATGAGAAATAGCATTCGGGAGTGGTTCACCGAGTGGAATTGGTTTGATGCAGAATATGATACCGCCGTGCAGGACAGGAAACGGTATCTAGGCGTAACAAAGAGCTGAGCAGTTCAGCAGGACCAAAGACCCGAACACCATAGCCTTGTCTTCAAATTTAGAAGATGAAAAACTGCTCGCTGCTTCCCGGTGAAAGCATGGCATGATAATTCTTTCAGGGAATTGGCTTGTGTCTTCTGTGTCCTTCAAATTTTATTTAGATGACTGCTTTCTAGAGTTTTGGTGTGCGATGACTTGGAATATGTTAAAATACCATCGCGACTAAAACTATCCGAGGCAATTTAGACTGAGATGATTCTAGATGGGAGTTATTTTAGCATTCTGCTGGTTGAGTGACTGGGGCAATTATAGGAACCACGTGCTGCAGAGGTCATGCTCTGTGTCTCCTCTGTGACTCCGTTGTTTCACTGCACCTCCCCGAAGGAGACCAGGAGGCAAGGATTTCAGTCCAGTGCCACAAGGGGACAGATGGAGACACGTGTTAGGAAGAGACTAAAGCCACTGAATTCTGTGGGTGAACGTGTTCCTGCCTGGGCTACTGGGACTCTTAACTCATGGGAGACTGAACTACTGTCCTGTGGAAGAACAAGAAAGACATATTCATCTGCCATGCTCAAGACTCACTGTTTTAAGTCACTCCAGAGTCCTTTGATGTTCTTTGTCTTTGCACAACCTGAACATTTGTACGGCTCAAAAAGTCCTTTCTGAAAAGCAGAATTTGTAGGCTTCTTGAGGAATAATCTTTGGGCAAAGGTCAGAGAAGGCTGAAGGCATAAAACCAAGACACTGCTACTATTTACCTCATCAGCGTGCCTGCTATCGGACACTCAGCACCCGTGCCACTACCCTCTGGGTACCAGATACCAATTAGTATTTACTCAAGGAAAGCAGAAAGGAGAAAGGGAGAAAGAGAGGGAGGAGGAGGAGAAAGGGAAATGAATCAAATAAGATTTATAAAGCCAGCCTTGAAAACATATTACCCAGCAGTAATGATAGATAAAAGTTTAGAGGCAGGTTTTGAAAATGGCATTTCCCTTCTGATTCAGGTCACTAGGCTAATATCAAAGTTTATATCTGCCACATTTATTGTATCTGAAAAGATAGGAGAAAAGGAGAGTAGACATGAGAGATGACCAACTTCAACTCTGAACATAAGAGTTATCCCCAACTAATTTCTTTCTCTCTCTCTCTCTCTCTCTCTCTCTCTCTCTCTCTCTCTCTCTCTCTCTCTGTGTGTGTGTGTGTCTGTGTGTGTGTGTGTGTGTCTGTGTGTGCTTGATGATCTATGTGTGAACAACTTCATGTGAGTGCATGTGTAAATGCATGTCCATAGAGGCCAAAAATCTTTCTCACTCATTTTCCACCTTAACTTTTGAGTCAACCTCTCTTGCAACTTGAAACTCACTGATTCAACTAGACTGGCTATTGAATCTCGGGGATCCACCTGCCTTCCTTTCTCCAGTGCTGGGTTTCTAGGCAAACAATGTCACACTGGGCTTCTTATGTGAATGTCGGACCTCTGATCTTAAGACCTCATGCTTTCACAGCAAGCATGTAACTGACTAAGCCATCTTCCGAACACCGTTGCCCCATATTCTACAGGATTAACAGTGTGTTAAACTTGATTCTTCACCTTAGATGAGTTCCCAGTGTTCCAGACAGCTCCTGATCATCAGTGAGTCCTGGAAGAGCTCGCTTCCTTCTTAGTCATGAGGGAGAAAGAGTTGAACGGACTGCAAAGGGGAGCTCTAAGATAAGGACAGGCATTGTTCACCAACTAGACAAAAATGGAAAATGTACCCTGGACTCCACTAATATCAAGATGTTTAGCTCAACAGAAATGACTTCATTTATATCCTGATTGTATTTGAAGATAAAACACAAAAGGCAAGTTATTGTAGACATTTAAATCCAGGGCATTAAACAGAGAAATGCGTTTTTCAGAGTGCGTGATTATGAGGTTGCTCTGATAGCTCTCATCATGGTTTGGGATAGTTGGGGCCTGAAAGTGAAGATCTGACCAAGCAAGGCTCTGAATGCGTTTACATGCGAGTGCGTATACATGGATTGTTAGAGGGTCAGAGAATGGAGAGTGTTATAAAGAGGGATGACTTCCAGAAATTATGTCTGTTTTGGCTAAGTTTCTCCTTTGGAGCATGTGTCATCTTTGTGGCAATCGTAATTGCCATGTGAGTGTTGACAATGACTCTGTAGGGATCAATAAAGCCTAAGAAGGCTATTTCTCTACTGAACACTACTCTTCAACAATGGCTACCCAGTTAACGCCTAATCAGAAAATCTCGGCTTTTTTCCATCCTCTCTCCTAGGTCTTTGAGTCATGTATGCTACAGAAACAGCACCAGAGAGGCAGAAGATTCTTAGGAATGCAGCAGAATTTGAAAGTGCCTGCAAAGGGTTAAGAAGTTAGAAGTATATACTCCTTGCCAGAAACAAGAACAGAAAGGCCTTGGCAATGACTGCTGTCTGTGTTTTCCTGCAGAAGTGGAGAAACACACCAGAGAGACATCAGGGCCAGCATAGTCCAGATCGTTAGGATCCCTGCCCTCAGGGACCTAATACTGCCTCCCCCTCCCTATGTCTGCCAGGACCCTGGAAGTTGGTGGCAGGCTAGCTACATGGAGGGTGGGAATTCAACCCGCAAAAGTTGCTTCTTTTTTCTAGCCTCATTTCTATCTCTTCTCGACAATTTCCTCATATTGATCTATTGCTTTAATTTTTGGTTGGCAATGGTGGTAGTTATGATGCAAATTTACCCCAGGAAAACAGGATATTTTGGGAATTCATTAATGCTAACACATTGCACTTGGATCATAGATCCCATCTGCCCAAATCAAACACAGCAAGCAAGCAACTGATAGCAAGCGAGAGCCACTTCACTTTCTTAGGACAGTACAGGTCCAGCGTGAGTATGGTTTCATCCCAATGGTTCATCTCGGAAACCAGAAGCCGGTGACGTTTGCTAACACCGTGCTTCTCACGACACTTGGCAACATGGGTTTGGTGTTTGTTGTTGTTGTTTGTTTGCTTGTTTTGTTTTGATTTAGTCCATCAGAAAAAAAAATTATCTTGCATGCATTTCTGCTTTAACCAGGCAGAAGAATTGGCTTGGGTGCTGTATTATTTGTTTCTGTGTAGCATATTATCCCAAAAATCTAAAGGCTTGCAGCAACTACCCTGTGTTATCTATATTTGGGGGCGCTGGGGGGTGGGGGCAGTCAGGAAAATGCTCACGGCTTTTTCCTGGAGAGTTGAAACTGCTGCTGTAGTCTTTCGATGGGCTGTAACCATCATACAAAAACTTGACCGTGAACAGATGAGCTTTCGGATTCACTGGTATGATTCTCAGGATATAAGAGTTCTTTAGAGGAAATAAGGTCACTGGTTGTATTTCCTTCCTTTCTTTTGGCTGGGGCCTCCCTGTCACTTCCTTGCCCTGTGGGAATCCCCATAGAAAAGCTGACTTCCATTGCGCCAATAAGAAAATAGATTCAGAAAGAGCCCGAGGGATGGAGGTCACATCCTTTGTATAACCTAATATCATAACCTCTTGTGACTGTATTTTCTTCATTATAATAAGATGTCAGGGCCAACCCATACTCAAAGGAAGGATTATGCCAAGGATATAAAGATCTGGAGGCGGGGACCAGAGGGGAGTAGGTCAGAGGCTATTCACAGTGATGTGATTCCAAACTAAAATAAGGTGGTTATTTATGCTGCAGTAAGTGCTGTCTTCTAGAATAAATCCTCAATTATTTCTAGCGATGCAGCTTAAAACTTTGGGGATTAAAAAAGAAACCATATGGCCAAGCACATGTGGCAGTTGGATTGTTTCTTTGACGGCTGGCAATACGTCCAGTGTGTTAAGGAGTAGAGAAGGTGTTTAAACTGCAAGTCCTTTAAGGCATCAGCATTAGTCAACCGATCTGCAGGATGGAAGGCTCTGCCCCTTCATCACCAGGAAAACCCTACAGAAGGAAGTCCTTGGCAACTTCGAGTGGACAAGATGGCAGTCCTAGCTGAGGGGAAGTATGAACTCTAAAAGAAGGTGATTCTTAAAGGAGTCCCGCCCACGAGTAAGTGTGTAGAAGGAACAGGATGGGTCCCTAAGTAGTAAACAATTGGAATGGATCCAGAGCATAGGTAGGATTTGCATAATAAAGGATCCAAGAATTTCCTAAGGCTGAGGCAAGGTCAAGGTCAGCCTGAGATACATATGGAATTCTAAGCCTTAGCTACTTAGGGAATCTTTATCAACAAAACAAAACGAAACAAAAACCTAAAACCAAGTTAATTAATTAATTTAAAAAGATAAATTAGCAGCTAGAGAGATGACCTTGCAGGTAAGAACACGCTGATTTTGCAGAGGACCAGGGTTTCTTCCCAGCACCCACCTGGTGGTTCATGTCCATCTGTAACTCCAGTTTGAAGACATCCAATGTCCTCTTCTGAACTCCAAGGGCACAAGGCTTGCATGTGGTGCACAGACGTATGAACATGCAAAACATTCATATACATAAAATAAAAATAAATATCTTTAACTGATACATTAAGGAAGGATGGTGTGTGTGCATGTGTGTGCATGTGCCTGTGCGAGTGCATGTGTGTCTGTGTGTTCTGATCAGCTTAGGGATCTGGGGGCATGAATAAGTCAATGGGCTACAGCAGTAATGAAGAAGAATCAATGAGACTGGGATGCTACTAACTGGCCTAATTCCTGGTAGAGAAGGCAAGGCTGTGGGCAGAGCTTGGGAGGGCAAACAGCTCCTGGCTGGTCACTTACACCTGAGCAATAGAGTACAGAGTCTTGGGTGGTAGCAAAGACCCCCACAAGCAGAGGAAAAACTAAAACAGGGAGTGAGGCATAGAGTTGACAGGTAGATAGATAGATAGATAGATAGATAGATAGATAGATAGAAGATAGATAGATATAAGATAGATAGATATAAGATAGATAGATAGATAGATAGATATAAGATAGATAGATAGATAGATAGATAGATAGATAGATAGATAGAAGATAGATAGAAGATAGACAGATAGATAGATAGATATAGATAAATAGATAGATAGATAGATAGATAGATAGATAATAGAAGATAGATAGAAGATAGATAGAGAGAGAGAGATAGATAGAGAGATAGATAGAGAGATAGATAGATAGAAGATAGATAGATAGATAGATAGATAGAAGATAGACAGACAGACAGATAGATAGATAGATAGATAGATAGATAGATAGATAGATAGATAGATAGATAGATTAAAGATTCTCCAGTGGAGAATCCTCGACCACAGGGAAAAGACAGAACTTGTACTGAAGCACAGAACTGAATACTCCTTTGCTTGGGCCAAGGAAGATGGTCGGAATACAGGAATTCGAGGGAAGGAAGAAAGCTGTAAATATGCACCGAGAAAGTGCTCTCCGTGGACTAGCACTTTGTCAGGAAAACAAGAAGCCTGCCCCGCCCACGGTCCTTCAGCTGGTGTGAGCAGAGGAAGTACAGCTCCAAGGTGATAGCGGTATTCGCCATGCTGTGTTGGTGGCCAGAGATGGTCACCGAGAAGGTTGCTGGGGACAACCGGGTGTGACCAGAGCGTGAGGAGCCCTCCCTGGTGTGCATTCTGAACGACAAGCAGTGTTGAGGTGGCCTTGGCACCAGAGTCCTAGGTGTTGCTTGCTCCGCACACTTGTCAATCATCCCTGAGGAAGGGACAGTGAGAGTCTGTCAGCAGCTGCTCCAGGATAGGAGAAGAGGGAAAGTGGCAGTTAACGATGTTGACAAATTTCTAACGGGGCTATTACAGTCTGTTAATGTGGATTCTCAAACAATATGTTTCTGTGCTCCATATTTTTTTTTCCCCTGCTGCTTTGATTGAGAAAACCATAGCGACAGAAAGTGCAAGATTTACAGCATTCCTCTAGCAGGGGATGGGTGCAGGCAGGGAAGCCCCCTTGGGGAGGAATTTACCTTTTAAAATTAGCCCTGCACAGGTGCTCTGGAACTGACATGTAACTGTGAGAAGGAGGGGGTGGCATTCCTGAAGGAAAAGGTTAGGCAGATTAACAACATTGCTGAAAATGCTGCCATCCTAGCTCTGTCATTAAAACAGGTGGCTGTCATTATGGCTGCTCACCCATAATGGGAAGATAATACAGGCTGAGAGAGATTTATATGGGCCTCAGGAAGATGGGATCACACACACACTCACACACACACACATACACTCACACACACACACGAAGAAACAAAGAAGAGAAACACATCATAAAGAGAGCAGTTGGGGGAGGGGTCTTTCTCTTCCCTTAGGACTGCAAACTCATTAATAACACAGGCCGTGTCACTATATTCAGAGGGTTAATTCACCTACAGAGATCCGAGTTTGTTTATTCAGGTCTATTCAAGTATCCTTCAGAAGGATCTGTGTGCTTTTGCCTCTCTGCGTGTTTTCCTTTATAGGAGGGAGTAGTAAATATAAAATTTATTGTGTACATCAAAACTTATTCGTGACTCGCCTCAAATGCTGTCATATGCTCAGCAGACCATTAAATCAAGAGGTGGTTCCAACTGACGATACGACCAGAGGTGGCTTCTCTGCTGTGTGAGGATACGGATAAATCTATGCGCCTCATTTTTTTTTTTTACACTGACTCCTTTTTTCTGATGGTGGGGATGGTTTGGAGGGATTGAAACCAGACCCTCCATCATGGTAGGCAAGCATTCTACCACAGAGCCATAGCCCTTCATGTATCTTGTTTTACTTAAAGGGATTGTGCAAAAGCTTGTTAATAATTTGAATAGCATATTAATTACTTGAATTATTGCCAGATACTACTTTAAGCATCTTCCAAGTACTCAATACTTTGAAGGTGAGTCAATTTACCATATCCACTTAGAGACAAATTACAGAAAGGCTCTGTCTCAGTCACTGTTCAGTTGCTGGGAAGAGACACCATGACCATGGCAACTCTTATGAAAGAAAGCATTTTAACTGGGGCTGGCTTAGAGTTCAGAGGTTTGGTCCATTGTCCCCATGGTGAGAAACATGGCAGCACACGGGCAGACAGGATGCTGGAGAAGGAGCTGGGAGCCCTGTATCTGAACTCAAGGCAACAGGAAGACAAAGCCTGTCCCCAGGGATACACTTCCTCCAACAAGACCACGTCTTCTAATGCTCTCAAATAGGGATCACCTCCTGGTGATCAAGTGTTCAAATCTATGAGCCTGTGGATCCCAATCTCATTCAAACTGCCACACCTTTACACTACTTCACCCGTACCAAGTCCAAGTTCATACAAAGACGCTGTTATGCAGTTGGCTTGCACAACATGTCTTCCTCCAGCAGCAAGACCTTCATTTTCCTGATTCCCCAGCCACCGTGTGCATATCTGGAC
The DNA here is from genome assembly GCF_011064425.1 of Rattus rattus. NCBI lineage: Eukaryota > Metazoa > Chordata > Mammalia > Rodentia > Muridae > Rattus > Rattus rattus. The sequence continues at coordinate 13,250,887 of NC_046167.1, read as the reverse complement.
CTATTTTAAGTTTCACAGGAAGTTCTGGAGAGAACAAGTGTCTTAGATTACTATTGCTATGATGAAACACCATGACCAGAAGCATCTTGTGGCAGGGCATATTTTACTCATAGTTGCATTAACGCTTTATTATCAAAAGCAGTGAGGGCAGGAACTCATGCAGGGCAGGAACCTGGAGGCAGGAGCTGATGCAGAAGCCCTGGAGGGGGTGCTGCTTACTGGCTTGCTCGTCATGACTTGCTCAGCCTGCTTTCTTAAAGAACCCAGAACCATCAGGGATGGCTCCGCCCACAATGGGCTGGCCCCTCCCTCACTGATCACTAAATAAGAAAACATCTTACAGCTTGATATTATGGAGGTATTTTCTCAATTGGGGCTCCCTTCTCTCTGATGACTCCAGCCCATGTCAAGTAAACATAGACACTAGCCAGGACGACACCAGCCATGTAAGCAGTTGGTGCATTAAAGGCTCAGCGACATAGAGCTGTGCTTGTGCTAGGGTGACCGGGTACTCTCTGTCTCCATGAGGCCTCTGTAAAATGGGCAGCCCATGTTAAAGTCAGATCTGGAGAACCTGGCTGTGTGAACAGTCTGAGGATGCGAGGTAACCTTTTAAATCCATTAGAAATGCACATAAAACCATAAAGGGCCAACACAAGGATCAAGGAAGGCATGCTCACACACTCTCTCTGGTCTCTCCCTTGCAGGTGACATTAAAACCCCACCTCTACTTGTCAAATTTCAAGATGGCTCTTTGCTCATCACAAACATTTTTTTTTCCTCTCTCTCTCTCTCTCTCTCTGGAGATTTACAGCTGATTGGGCACAGATGGGAGGCAGGGGTAATTTCCCTTTCCCCTCCCCATTTCTGTTCAGCATTTGACATAAGACATGAATAGCACGTTTGCCTTACAAGGCATAGCCAGATTGCCAGGTAATTATGTTGATTTATAGTGGCAGGAATGGTAGGTAGCATGGAACACCATTTTAACTGGTGATGCTCAGCTTAATACTCCCATAATTTGTAAATTATCTCCTGTCATGTTGGATGCCCAACAAACATATCAGTGGAAAGAATCGTGTCCAATTCTACCTGCCTACAACACTGCCTGATTTTCGATGTTTAAAGAGGAAAGTAAAGAAACTAATACAAAAATGAACCTATCGCACATTCCATTTAAGATACTTTTAAGAAAGGGCTTCGCATTTCTGCTTCTCACGGTCCTACATACTGTAACAGAGTGACTATCTAACTCCAACCACAGATGTGACATTTTAGAGGAGATGGTTGAAATGTAAGAGTATAGAAAATCGTTCGTGAAGAGAGAGATGAGGAAAGACGGTAGCAAGTCAGTGAGTCCACAGGAGTCAGAGCCACAAATGCCCAGATGTGGTCATCACATCCTAGGCATGGGAGACGAACATAGAATATGTGGGAATAAGAGAGTTGGATACAGATGAGGTGGATGATGGGATGACGCACCCCAAACCTGAGCATGGTTCACAGGACAAAGAAGAAGACGTGAGAGTTTTGCAAAGATCAAAATTTGCCTTTGGTCAGGTCAGGTTCGTAATACTGGTATGAATGGGGACAGGGGAGCTATTTAGGAGGCCTCCTAGATGGAAGGCAATTATAAGCAAAGACGGTAGCGGTATAGCCAGAAGGCAAAACACATTTAAAAAATCAGAATTATTTGGGTGGAAGAGAAAAATCAAAGGGGGTTTTACCATTACATAATAGAGCTGGGGTGACGAGTGGTCAAGAAAGGGTAAAAAAATTGGGAGCCAGAGAGATGGCACAGTGGATAAAATTGATTGCTATGCAAGCACAGGGACCTGAGCTCAGATCACATTAGGTTTGTAAAAGCTGTTCCCTGAGCATGACCATGCCTGTTACGCCAGCATTGCCAGGCAGAAACAGGAGGGTTGCTAGGATTTGCTGGGTTCTAACCTAGATCTGGGTTCAGTAAGAAGCTTAGTCTCAAAAATCAAAGGAGATGGAGAGTGATAGACCAGGACACTCAACATCCTTTTCTGGCCTCTTGTCAAGCATATACAGGCAGATACGAGGAGGAGAAAGAGGAGGAGGAGGAGAAGAGGAGGAGGAGGAGGAGGGAAGAGGAGGAGAAGAAGAAGAAGAAGAAGAAGAAGAAGAAGAAGAAGAAGAAGAAGAAGAAGAAGAAGAAGAAGAAGAAGAAGAAGAAGAAGAAGAAGAAGAAGAAGAAGAAGAAGAAGAAGAAGAAGAAGAAGAAGAAACAAATGAACAAGGAAAAGAACAGCTTAAAGGTGTGGTTCTCAACTGTGGGTTACAACCCCTTTGGGGTGTCACATACCAGATATCTTGCATATCAGATATATTTACATTATGATTTATAACATGAAGTATCAACAAAATAATTTAATGGTTGGGGGGATGGGTCACCAAAGCATAAGGAACTGTGTTAAACAGTCATGACATTAGGAATACCGAGAACCACTAGCCTAGAGGAAGATCTGCTGTGAGTAGAAAGCTACTGAACTGAGTTTTCTGGGACAGGAAATGGGAACTAGAAGTTGCCCTCTCAAGACTGGAGTTTCAGATTCCCAAGTTCTCTCCAGAAAAGTAACCAGTGAAGAGCCCTCTGCAGTGAAGAAGGGAGAATGAGTCACAACCCCAAGGGAAAAGAAGTGTGGTGAGCTATGTGAGAACACCTCCTAGACAAGACGGAAGAGAGTCATCATTAACTTTTGCAAGCACACAACACCAAAGACTAGAAACCCATATTTCCCCCTTAGTAAGCAGAGTGTACCCGCATCCTCTCCAGCATGTCCACAGGGCACAGGATGAATATCGCTCCAACCCTTAGGCGCATCCGCACAGCATACATTCAGGACGAATTCTCTCCTTTCAGAAGTAGTTTCTAGATGGCCAGGATTTCTTTCTGCCTAACCTTAGTCTCGTTAGTCTGTTCCCAGCATAGGCCAGGAGAATAATGTTTTTAATATAAAAATCAGACCACGTCACTTGTCCCCTCAGACTCAGTAAGCCCGGAGCATCAGCTTTCTTAAGCACCCCTGAGCCCTCTGCAGTCTACCCCGGAAGCTCACTGCCCTCCTGGCCAGTTTCTTACCCTGTGCCAGCCACGACACGATCCTCGTTTTTCTCTCCACCTTCGGGACCTTTCACGGTCATGATTCTTTCCCCTTAGATTTGTATCTCTGTCCTCATCTCCTTGTTGGCTTTTCTAAGCAGTCTTTTCCAATACAGCTTCCAGAGATACCCCTATTAAAATCATCACTCCAGCCTCAACCCTACCCAGCGCTCCTTCCCCATTTTCCTCCAGAGTGGAAAAGATCGTGACTCTGAACTGGACTCCCCCGGGTATGCATTTGCCTTTACTCTTTCTCAAAAGCATGGTCTTGGGTTAAATACTTTAATCTCTTCATGACTTCTCTTTTCTCATCCATTAAATGGGCATATAGTAAGTTGTAGCTAGGATCAAGTCCTCATGCGCGCAAAGTGGAATTCTGCACGAGACATTTGTTCTTGGGATTTTTTGTTCCTCACGGTGGTTAGCATTGCTGGGCAGGTTGTTACCAGTTTCCTGGCATATGAGGATGTTTCTAATGGATTTGTAGCTTCACTGTTGGGTTTTTTTTAATTTCATTATTTTGTATACAACTAAAACTAAATGGGTACACAGAAAGGCAATCAGTATTAATGAAACAGAAACATTGGTGGCATTTTTCTTTGCTCTTGCATTGTGTCTTCTTGTCTTGGTATTAGGAAGAGTGGAATTTGGTATCTGAGACATTCAGTGAAACTCATAACAGATAAAAGGCATTGACTTGGCACTGGCCACATTCACTCAACACCCAGAAGGACTTTAAAAAAGAGAGGGATCCTGGATCCTAGACCACAGCCATACAGCTGTCTGCTTTTCTTAATTCCAAAATGAAAGTTCTCTGAATTTTATCAGAAGCATAGTATTATCATCTACACAACTAGAAGACAGACAATATAACACATGGAAGAATCGGTGCAAGTCATTTCCATGTCACAGACTAGTCTGAACTTTCTCTACCCATGGTGCCCTGTTCTGTGTTCTTCACCAAACTCATTATAAAGACCCATTCTTCTTCCCAACTGAGTCTTTCTTATCCAGGATGGCAGCAGAAGATGTAGTGTTCCCATCTAGGGTATAAACTAGGCCTGGGGCTCCTTCTCCCAACAGGAAAAAAATCTGATCACTCGCTAAATTTGGGAATGGCCGTCAAAGCCACACTAGATTTCCTTAGGATATTCCTATGCTGGCCCTAAGACTTAATGCTGTATTGCCTCAGATATTTTTGGGTTCCTATCTTCTCTTTGACTGATGAGCAGTCTTATAAACGTTTGGGAAGTCCATGAGCGTGTTCAGGAGGCCCAGGCCAGCCTGACCACATCCAGCCCAGCCGAGTTCCACAGCTCTGGTCAAGCATAAGGAGAGAGAGAATAAGTGGCCTGGAGGACAGCATGCGCTGGAGGATGTCACAACACACGGTGCACTCATTTTATCTTTTGAAAATACCTGCTGACACCCACATTCACTCCCATCCCCATATTCAGTATGGGGTAAGATCCCGATCTTGTCGAGATAAGAAATTCAAGTTCCCCGGGATGATAAGAGCTTGCTAGTTTTGTGCTAAAAGATCTGTCTCCTTTCTGACCTTAGATTTCTTGGACCTCTTATCTCATTACCTTGACCATGCAGGGGACCATATGCCATCACGTCTCCCTCCCCTTCTTGCTGAGTTTAGCTTCTGGCAACAAGAGGAGAGTCACAGGAGAGCTGGGCCTTGGTTCACAGGATCTGTGTGGGCCTCCATCTTCATCTGTGTCCTTGAAGAAAGGTAGAAATCTGGCATTGGGAAAAGCCAGGATGCACACAGTAGATTAGAGTATGTCCCATAGCAGGTTGCTGGAGCCCCAGGAAAAAAATGAATGTCTGTCTGAGGACAGATGCTTCAGTGAGAAGAGGGCCACTATATGAGAATCACCCTCTCCTCTGAAGAATCATCATGTCAGGGGCTGGGAGATAGCTCTGCTGGTAAGGTGTCTGCTGCACAAGCGCACAGAGTTCAATAACCCAAATAAAAAGGCAGGCATGGTGGCACATGGCTGACCCTAGAGACAGAAAGGTGAAGACAGTCAAAGCCCTGTTGCTCTGCTTGCCAGACTGTCAGCCTAGCCGAACCAGTGAGCTTCAAGTTAGGTGGGAGATCCTGACTAGTGTAAAGTAAGCTTGGGATTAACTGAGGAAGATGCTTAACATTGATCTCTAGACTCAATATTCATGCACATACATGTGCATTACATGCACACACATACACACATGCATACACACATGCATACACATATCCATACATCCTTTGAACACACACACACACACACACACACACACACACACACACACACACACACACACACACACACACACACACACACACAAGCTATGGCTGAGCAAATACAGCCAGAGGCTTAACTCAGTGAGGTATTCCAGAAGGAGACCTAGGTAGGAAAAAGGAATCATATTCAGGGTCTTACGAATATTTGCAATACAAGAGCAGACAATACAGTTCTTAATATTCTGTGCATATGTGTAGTGTGTGTAATTTCTTAATGACACATTACTGGTGGACTGCTCCACTGAGGACAGGCTAGAAGAACGGCAGAAATTCCAGGGTTACATAAAAAGGATTTGGAGAAGGACCCTACCTCTAGATCCCCACTGTTGCTGCTTACCTGTGGAGGTTGGATAACATGAGTTTACTTGGCTGTTTTGCACATCCGATTGAAACTTTCACGATTGTTTATATTGCCTCAGGGTATAAGTGCAAACTATGAAAGCTCTGTTACGGTGTATATGATGGGACAGCGACAGCTATCAACACCTATGAAAACATCTGCTGCTAAATAAATGCCTCTTAGAAATGTTCGCCGTGTGGCATCCTGGAACAGAGGTGTGTGCTAAACAGAATAGAATTTTTACGGAAAGCTCTTGGTAAATTAATGTCAAGAGAAGGTCGACTGTGGTCTGTAGAAGGCAAGACTTGTTCTTCTCATGTGAGTCATGTGGTAACTTAGGAAAACAGATACTTTGCTATTTATGATCTATTCTCTTTCATGGTCTACTATTTGCCTATGTAGATGGTGTCTACACTACGGTTATTGGAGCAAGAGATATGGTTCAATTGGGAAAGTACACGCCTACCATGCATGAGGCCCTGGGCTCGATGCTAGTACCATATAAACGGGTCGTGGAGGTGTGTGCCCATAACCGCAGCAGTCTGGAATCGAAAGCAGGAAGATCAGAGGTCAAGGCCGTCTCTTGGCTAAAAGTATAAAGTATGTTTCCAAAGCCATAAGAACAAATTCTTCAGGCCTGCTAGGAATTCAGCCACAATACCATCCTCTCTTTTTGTAGTATAGAATATAAATCGTTAATAGTAATAAATTTCTTTTCAGTGGCTAGCTATAATCAAAGGAGAAGAGTGATTGGATGACAGAAAGCCCTCATGCAGTTGACCTCCTCCATAGACACATTTTGAAGATTGGAAGCCACCCAAGCCCTCCACATTTCAATTGTCCTATGTTCAAGTTTCAAACACTGTCAGGGTCTTGTCTAGAAGCAATGAAATGAATCTTGAGCCAAAAGGAAAAAAAGGGGGGGGCATGCTTTTCCAGTTAAATCAAACTCTTGTCACCTTGAAAGTAGAGAAAAATCAGTTATTCCCACCAACCTCCCATCTCCTTCTTTATGAGTCCAGCAGCAAATATATAATAGACGCCAAGCCAGCTGGCCAGCCCAAGAGCCAAAAATCATTCTACGTCAGGAGACATTTTAAATCCCAGCCCCAAAATGCCCAGCTCTTTTTACAGGGCAGGTTTTCTTCTTCAGTCTCTGAATGCTGAACTCCTGGGGCCCGTGGATTTCCCACAAGGCACCTTTGGCTCCATGAACCAGGAAAGGCACAGATGTGAAAACAAAGTACATATGGCCCTGTGCATCCACACGGTGCCTGGGCTCCGCGGGGGACATGGCTACCCAAGTCAAGTGTGCAGAGTCTCCACGCAGGCGTTCATGGAGAAGGAAATCTTGGGAAAATTCCGCATGTCACCAAGCAGCAACAGGCTATTACTACGCCAGAATCACTGTCTTGGTTTTATGTTCTATTAAAAGGCCGTGTCATAACAAACCCTTAACCCTTCCCCACTGAACTTCTGCACCTATTATACACTTTTCTCATCATAGTTGAGCGATCTCTACCGACTCCGAAAAGAGCGACGCTCCCAATCCTTTGAAAAATTAGGTGTTGTAGCCAGCCTCTGAGACATAGCCTCGGTGGTGCTTGACATGGTAACTGGAGCTTCTTGAGGGTAGAAATCACGAAACGAGAAGGCAGAAAGCAAGCTTGGGATGACAGCAATAAAGATTCGGGAGGGATAGTCAGCAGGGAATAAACTCAGAAGCCGCTCTGTGGGGAGTTCCAGAGCCTCCGAGTATCGTTCTCAGCAAGAGTCTTGACATCTGTCTGTAGCCTTATCACTGTATCTGTCGGTATCCACTTAGAAAGAAGTAATGAACGGAAGCTGGTTCAGGAAAAGGGAGACGGGGTGTTATAGTTATTTAAGTGGCTATTTTAAAGCTATATTTAACCAGACATTTGTACAAAGTAATTATGGCCCATGGCTTTATGGGCGACGAGAACAGTTGAAAGAATTAGGCAGAGCTAGAGCAGATAAATGATGCCCGGATTCTTGTTCACCATTTGGCCCACGTGTAATTAATTTTCTTCCTCATCTCCCTAGTTAGGCTTCCAGAATTGTCTCTCCACTTGTAAAGGGATCAGGTTCGGTAGTGGTATCTTTGCAGCTAGACAAACAGATTGGTGAGCTGGTCCGGAAGCCCATGTAATAGCAGCACGGCCATAAAAATGCCATCGCCCTCAAGTTGCAGGAAGATAAAGCGCGATGCTCACCGCGGATGAATGCTCCGTCTCCCTCTGTCCTCGGGCCGCAATCAATTGTACATCATTAACAAGACACAAAATCTTTACTAATTAGCTTTTATGATTATATTGTTATTGCGTGGAGCCTTTTCGAGCATTGGAAATCGAGGAGGAGATAGGATGCCCAGAAAAGAGCCCTGTGCGAAGGGGAGGACCAGAGAAGCCCGCCAGACCTGTCATCATCAGACATCTTCAATCCATTCCCATCTGTAATTTTCAGTTCGATTCGCTGTTAAGATTAATATTTTAGTGAAAGAGTGACAACTGTTAGAGGAGAGGGAGAAGAATATTGAGCGTGCTTTCTCACCAGGCAGAATTCAGCTGTGGAAGTGATCTAACAAGAATAATTAGTCATTTTCCCTCCGCTCAAAACCTTCAAGGCTATTTATAAACCTCCATAGCTTTGTTACATGTTACTCTTCTCTAGACATGAAAAAAAATAGAATTCTCCTAATTAGGAAGATAAAGCTTTTACACCAGCATATATTCCGAACGGATCAAAGATTTAATTTAATAATATAAAACAATAAATCGTCCAAAAGCATCCATGAGAGGGTTCATGTGTTACATCAGAATAAGGAGGGTGATTTTAAATCACCCTACGAGACTTGAGCACCTTAGAAGAAAAATTAGGTAAATTCAATGATATAACTTTAAAAAAAAATCACACTAACTCGCAAACTCAAAGCATAAACGCCATAAATGAAGTTTTAAAATACATGGGAAAATTTTGCAATTCATATCGTCATCCAAGGCCAAATATGTAAAGAGTTGCTATAAATCAAAACGACAATTTCCAACAAGCCTGAAGAGAAAGACGCAAAGGCTAGGACCCGCCATCTCCTAGAAAAGGTATCTGCATGTTTTCTACAGTGTATAGAAGTAGGCCCAGTCCTGCTCCTAAAAATTAAGCAACGTCGCGATACCACTTTTTGATTATCAGGTTGGAAAAGGTCAGAAAGTTGGATGACAAACTGTGTTGTACCGGGGCGAGAAGCAAACCCTCCCCACTGCTGCGGCAAATCCGTACAAACTGAGGACCGGGACTCAGCAGTTTCTAACAAAAATGGCAAACGTGCAGCCCTCTGAGTCAGTGGTTTCGGCTCTCGGAGTTTACCCAACAGATACACTGTGAAAGCCACGCTTTAAAACCCTGCGCATTCCTGCTTCGTTTGTGGAAAACCAATGCCAGGAAACGACCAGACTCTTCCTCCACAGTTTGAGTTATGAGAGCAATTCCGTGGAACAGAATGATTCTGCGAAGTAAAAATGAGATTGTTCTTCGTGCACAGATCTGGGGGAAAAAAAAATCCCCAAGATGTACTGCTAGTAAAAAATAAAACAATATACAATGTAAACACGCTGTGTCTTTTGTTCGAAGGGGAGAGAAAATCATACACACATGTATTTGTTGTTTTAAGAAGATAAATCATGATCCACAGTTCTTAGAGGATGGAGTGCTTGTTTCAAAGGCTCCAAATAGCCCAATCCTCCTGCTTCTGATTCCTTTACTGGGCCAAGCCATCTCTATAACGATGCTTAGACATTTTTTCCAAGTATCTTGTATTGACTGCCTGCCAGGGCTTTAAATTTCTCTCTCTCTCTCTCTCTCTCTCTCTCTCTCTCTCTCTCTCTCTCTCTCTCTCTCTCCCCCGTGTGTGTCTCTCTCTCTGAATCTCTCCCTGTCTCTCTCTCTCTCTCTCTGTGCCTCTCTCTCCTCTCTCTCTGAATCTCTCTCTGAATCTCTCTCTGTCTCTCTCTGTGTCTCTCTCTGTGTCTCTCTCTATCTCTCTGTCTCTCTGTCTCTGTCTCTGTCTGTCTCTCTCTGTCTCTCTGTCTCTCTCTGTCTCTCTCTCTCTCTCTGTCTCTCTCTCTCTCTCTCTCTCTCTCTGTCTCTCTCTCTCTCTCTCTCTCTCTCTCTCTCTCTCTCTCTCTCTCTCTCTCTCTCTCTCTCTCTGTCTCTCTCTCGCTCTCTGTCTCTCTCTGTCTGTCTCTGTCTCTCTCTCTCTCTCTCTCTCTCTCTCTCTCTCCCCATCACAACAGAACTGTTGGAATGATGGTTTTTCTCTCCATTTTACAAATGAGAAAACTGAGGTTGACAGACGCAGAGTAAGTCGATCAAGTCCCCATAGCTGAGAAGTGGCAGAGGGAGTGTTTGAAACCAGGTTCTGGCTCTAAAGTTTGCATGCTTGACACTGGAGCACACTGATCAAGTATGCCGGCCCGCCTAGGGGAGGGTACTCCTGCGAGCTGAGTCTTTACCTCCAGCTATACAAGAGCAACCAAAGATCTTATAGCTTCGGATCATTAGAATCTCAGCGCTCCTCAAATGGCCCTTGGATTCTTCATGGGATGAATCAGTTCAGAAGCATAGTTCCACAATGCCAGTAAGAACAGTAGAAATGATCGACTTAGCAGCTTGCTCAGTTGACCATGGCTATGTAGAGTACCCTCTAGTGTCCTCTCAATATCGCTATTTCACAGTTCCGAAAGCCGAGGCTTTGATGAAGAAGTTAAGTAGCTCTTTAACCTGTGGTGGAGGTGGATAGCTCACTTAGAAGCTGTGGTCCCCTGACTCCAGCACTCTTATCCTTGGTACTATATTCTCAGCCATGCACTGTAACCATAATTTCGATAGTAAAGGAAGAAGCTGACCTGGAATACTGATGTCGGGACATCCCTTGCCTATGTGGCTAAGGTTGAAGAATCTGCAGGGATCCCTTCATAGAACCCACACAAGGAAACCAAGGCGCAAAGTGGCAAAGTGACTTTCAGGCACCCTGTGCCTGTTCACAGTGGTTTAAATGCTTAGCCAAGCTCCCCCTGCTCCCTTCTAGGTCCCCCACTACAAATAAAGTCATCATTTGGAGTTGTCTAGACCTAAGTTAGGGGAGATTACACTTAGAAAGAAACGGGGAAGCAAGGGCAACTGAGAATCCATTTGCCCCGGCTTTTTAAGTTGTCTCCTGTGGATGGATCAGCTCAGATATTTTTTTTTTTGGTTCTTTTTTTCGGAGCTGGGGATCGAACCCAGGGCCTTGCGCTTCCTAGGCAAGCACTCTACCACTGAGCTAAATCCCCAACCCCACTGAGCTAAATCCCCAACCCCCAGCTCAGATATTTTTATAGCAGCATCCTTCTTCCTTTTTCCTCTATGTTTGATAGAGGGATTACAAAACATCGATACCAAGTTATTTTCCTTTATCGCTGCCACAAAACTTGCCTTAATAAGAGGCAAAGGCAAGAAGGATGGAAGCCCGTGGTCTCCCCACTCTATTTCCTCGAGAGAATCCCATAATCAAGGTTTGAGGCCTTTAAAACTCTTCTGTAGAGAAGACATCTTCCTGTTGCTAGTACAAAATTCTCCAAGCCCCATGCTAGCTTATAGATCTCTCTTGAGGGAAGTTGCCTTTTCTTGGGTAACAGCTACCAAGCGGTCAAGTGAACAGACCCTTCAGAGGAACTCGGACGTGGAGTGCACCTCCCCCAGCCCCCCACCCCAAAATAAGAAAAGTGACGTGAAGCCTGATGATTGACTTCTGTGAGCCTTGCTGCAAACTTCTCTACCATCATGTTAAGTGCTATGTACTGGATGGGTCTTTAAGATAAGGCAGTGAATCACCTGATATAAAAGAACCACAAAAGTGATTTGCACATAGTAGGCGCCATTTAAATCTCACATCCTCTTATAACGAGCCAGACTCTGCTTTCCCCACGTTCTCTATCAGTGGTCCCAGCTCTACCCTCCAGCATCTCAGGATTGAGAATAGAATATTCCACAGGGTGGCCCTCAAAGTCCTGCGAAGTAACCACTTTCTTCCTATGCGACTTGCTTTATGGTGCCCTGGACTTCTAGTCTTCTAGCCCCCATCTGATCGTTCTCAGTCTCTATGATTAAGCCAGTCTTTCCGATGACGCATTCAAACCGGCTTATGTATTTATATGTGACCTATGGTACCAGGCGCCTTATTGAAAGACATTTATTACAAGTAATGGTACATTAATGGTATAATAGAATTAACATTTGGTGCATATGTATCTTCTGGGAGTCATCTGCTCTGTGAAGGATGACCCCCGGTGCTTTTGCCTGTGACTGAGAGGATGAATGTACTCACCAGTGAGTTAAAGCTGGAAGGAGCCCTATCACAAGGACTTGGTAGAGGGATCAGTCTATAAAGTGCTTGCAATCTGAGCATGAGAACCTCGAGCCCCAGGAACCTGATAAAAAGTCAAGTATGTTACAGGAACACACCCGCCATCCTAGTCCCGGGTGTGTGGAGTCCAGGGCCTGTTGACCACCCAGCTTAAATGAACCATCAAACTCCAGATTCAGTGTGAGGCCTGTGCCCAAAAAGGGAGTTGGAGAACAATAGAGAAGAAGCTCATTGTCAATCAAACATCACACACACACACACGTACACACACACGCATACACACACACACGCATACACACACACACGCATACACACACACACACATACACACACACACACACACACACACACACACACACACACACACAAACTACTAAACTCGACAAGGTCTGCTTTAGCTAACCATCAGGCTTTGGCCAATGGATTCTCTCTCTTCAGCCCTTTTGCCCATCTCCCTCCCCCAACCCCCGCATCCTTCTCCCTCTGCCTCTCCCCCTGGAAAGAGGAAAACAGAATGATTGATTTCCTCTCCAGAGGGCACTCAAATGCTCACGGCACCTCATGAAATAATGTCCCATTGGTCTTTGCATTGTTCAGGTGATTTTGTAAGAGAAAGTACTTAGTGTTTCTGCACTAGTCTAGGGCGGTCAGAGAAGACAGAAACTCTTACCACAAGCTAACTTTTTCTAAGAGTTTACATATATACAGTGTGTGTGTGTGTGTGTGTGTCTGTGTGTGTACACCATAGCTTGTATGAAGATCAGAGGACAATTTACAGGAATCAGTTCTCTCTTCCCACCATGTAGGTTCTGGGTTTCATGCTGGGGCCACCAGGCTTGGTAAGAAACGTCTCACCTATGGAGCTATCACACCGGCTCACTGCCTTTTCCTTCATTCCCTCAGCCTCCGAGTGGATGAGCATAGTTACGGCTACATCTCCTTTTCCTCAGTGTCGCCTGGGAGATGAACCAGAAAAAGTCACCCTGCAAAGTCTGATCAGAGACACCATCTCAGTTATCTGTCTCAGGGTTCCTGCGGCTTAAGGGGAAAGCTTATGAAGTGTTGGAGAGTCTGGGAGGGAGGAGCTAGACGAAATGTAACTCCTCAGGAGACCGTAATGGGGACTCTCTGAAAGCTGTACTTTGGAGAAAAAAAAAAAAAGATGTTTACACCGAAATAAGTATGAATCTGTATCTTTGTTTCTCTCTGTGTCCATCTGCTAGAGAGGAGGGTATGTGAAGGGAATTTGACAAGTTTCACCAGGAGAGAAAAATTTGCTCAAGCATGAGGATGCTGTTTCTCTAAAATCCGCGCTTGGCTTCTTCCCAGGGATCTGACTTCTCCTGGGCTTTGCAGCTAAATTCTCAGGGACGTATCCTCAGAAGTACTGTCTGTACCAATTCAGCCGCTTCTAGGATGAGCCACATTTCAAAAGGGGGGGAAAAAATAGCACAAACGGGTAGAGTCGAGGAGATGAAAGTGAGAACACAGCCATATGCCCAAGACGTTCTCCAGCACACCCTGGGTTTCTCCTGAGCCAGCTTACAGAGCGTGGAGCATCCCGGCGCAGCTCCGGTGGAGAGACTCTAAGTTCTGTAGCCAGGGATCCTGTGCTCAGTTTTAAAGAATTACATCATAGTCTGCTTCTCAAACATGTTAGAAAACAGAGAAAGAATGGGCCCACACTACCGCGCTGTGTATAGGGCAGGTGCTTTTGGTGGTGTGTTTTAAGAACAGGCTGATAAATTTCCCCCACCCCAAGTCCCAGACTAAACTGCCAGATTCCTTAAGTCATTTTATATTATGATAAAGTCAGCTCAGTTTTATCATGGCCAACCCACTTCCATATTGTGCTTCCCCGTCAATAAGAGACTGTGATTATCTTCCATAAATACTTGCTTAACTTTCACAATTCTTTGGTTGTGCTCAGAATACAAATGTTCCTTTCTTCTTTAAAAGCGACGTCACACGCATTCTACAAGTCCAATCAGTCTAACGTGGATACCGTCGTTTGCTTTTCCGTTGCTGTGATAAATGCCAGGATCCAAAAGAAACTCAGGGAAGGAAAGAACTTATTTCAGCTTTCACATTAAGATCACAATCCATCATTGAGGGAAGTCAGCACAGGGAACCTGGAGAATGTTGCTTTCTGCCCTGCTCAGTGTTTCATGCTCAGTTTGTTTTATTATACAGATCAGGCCCACCAGCCTAGGGATGGTGCCGCCCGGAGTGGACTGGGCCCTGCCACACCAATCAAGACAGTATCTCACAGATATGTTCTGAAACCAGTCTGATCCAGATAGTTCTGCAATGAATGTTTCCTCTCCCAAGCTGAATTCTGGGTAATGTCAGGTTGGCAATAAAAACTAAGCTGTACAATAGGGAACCAAACCAGGGTTCCTTGGAAAATTCTCAAACCTTTAGCCTAGGTTAGTCAGTGTATTTTGACCTTCTAAGATTGAATATTACATATTATTTTTTTCCTCCTCGGATCCTTTTGGTCCATCAGCAGAAGGGCTCTGTCATCACATAACTCTTGCCTGGCCTTTTCATAGACACAGAATGACCCCCATTCCCCTAGGGGAAGGTACCTTGATTAGTTTCCTTTGTGAAAAATGTCTTTGCAGTCTTCTGGATCAAAGAACATGAGGTGGATGCAAGCTGCTAGAATATTGAATTATCATTTTCCCTTTCAATTAGTACCAGTTGCTAGCACCTTATGTGACCCAAACTGAAAAAGGATTAGCGTCAGCATCTTTTGTTTTGTTCTGTTTCGTTTTGTTAATTTCAACGCAGTGGTTATCCTTATATGCAGGGCTGTCAGGATGCCTGGTGTGGGTTCCTAAATTCTCCCACCACTCAAAATAGCATGAAGTCACAAATTGGAGAGGGACTGTCTCAGCTGATGTTTCAATCCCAGGGAAACTGGAGCCCAACCAACGTAAGCTGGTTGTGATGGGAACGATGTCTGTTAAGGGAGCACTAAAAACAAGAGGGAGGAGCTGAGTCTGTGCACTCCCCCCTTATCCCTACAGTCTCAGGGCAGAAAAATATATTTTCTTCTTAGTGACATCACGTGAAGACAGGATCTTATTTTTTTGTTTGTTTATGGTTTTGTTTTGGTTTTGGGCATTGAGCCGAATGGACTGGGTTAGTGTGGGGCATCCAACCGATTAGTATTCCTACCTCATTTAAATCTGCTCAGTAGAAACACTATACGGCTAAAGCTAGTTGTTAGAATATTCTGCCGAATGGGAACCTCTTTTAATTGATAGAACTGTGCTTCGCTGGGCACAGTGAAAGCTGAGGTACCTAAAGGTGAGCTGGAGTTAATGAAAAATTCTGAAATGTCTTGAATCATCAGGGAAAGAGTACAGTGCATTCAGTGTTGTTCTAATGTTAAGTATTTTATTGCATCCCAGATCTGGAAAATTGGTGATGCACACCCAGTACGTGGATAATATTCTATTAAGCCGAGGGTTTGATTTGATATGACATCCCACTTCGAAATAGAGCAAGATGGCGA